>NC_143551.1:158597500-158862500 GCF_054136105.1 Typopeltis vanoorti
AATACAAGATTAATTCACGAGCTATCATATAAGAGAGAGAGAGATAAACCAAGGGGTACGACAGGGATGTCCCATCTCAGCAACTCTTTTTAATATTTACCTAAATGAAATAATAATAAAATGGAATAAAAATTTCCATCAAGGTATTAAACTTTCTCCTACTGTGAACTTAAACACTCTCCTTTCTGCCGAAGACCAAATAATAATTACAAATTCTGAGGATAACTTACAGAAAGCTATTTTAGATCAATGAGATAGCCAAAGATTATGATATGATAATATCAACAGAAAAATCAAAAACTACGGCTTTTAAAGGACAAGACCCAGCAAGAACTAAGATAGCAATAGATAACAAGATCTTAGATCAGGTGAATTCATTTAACTACCTAGGATGTACGATCACATATGAAAATGAAAAAGATATAAACGTAAAAATTGCAAAATATTTAAAAATAACAGGTGCAATTAACTCTATATTTAAACCAAACCTAGTTCAAAAACAAACCAGACTAAAAGTATACAATACATTAGCCCTACCAGTCCTATTGTATAGAAGTGAAATCTGGACAATAAAACAAAAAGACAAACAAAGATTAATAACAGCTGAAATGAAGTTTATGAGAAAAACTGCAAAGTATACCCTATTTGATCACAAAAGAAACGAAGAAATTATGAAAGAATTAAACCAAGAACCAATAATAGAAAAAATTAAAAAAATATAAACATAAATAAATGGAACACGTTCAAAGAATGAAAATAGAAAGATTATCAAAACAAGCCTTAAAGTACAAGCCATTAGGAAAAAGAAAACCAGGACGTCCCCTTAAACGATTCAACGATGACTTCTAAGGCCAGAACAGGACACTCTAAGCCTAAATCCTTGATATGCATGATGATGATGATTGGGTGCAGAGCAATTAAAATTAAAGGCAATATTAAGGAACAAAATATCTAAAATACAGTATAAGAAAATACCATTACGAGAATATTCATTATTCGCATATTCAAATTCATTGTAATCAGTGTTGATAATTAATGTCCTTTTTTTTTAAATTACCAAAATATAGATATGGTATCTTGTTTTAGGGATGAACTCTTCTTTTTCTTGTCCCTCATTCTCTGCCCCCTCTCTCTCTCTCTTTTTTCCTTCCTCCCTTCCTCCCAACATTTCACCGTAGTACTGATCGATGATGTTCTTTGGTTGTAAAGACCTTGGTCGAATTCTCATGTAGATCGCTAAGAACAGTTATAAGAGATTTTCAAATGCATATGAGTTAGTGGTTCTTATATGGAGTTGGCAGAAGATTTTTTCAGCATGAGGCCCACTCTGTATGAGACCAAAGATAACAACAACATTATTTTCTTTCCCGTTAGGTGAAAGATATCTTAATATATTTCCTGAAATATACAATGATGTTGCATCCGATAGTTATTTTTCAACCTTAATCTATCCACCATAAGGTACATTACATTCAACTTTGTTTAGCACATATCTCTGTTACAAAAAATAATGTGTTCAAATATTCCATATGAAGATAGACCACATCCCATAGCGCTTTGATGTTATCATAATGATATGCTCAGTGAAAGTTATTTTCCTTTACTAATGAATGATTTCATGTTATGTCAGTAGTTTTCCCTACGATTTACAAAATACAAAATACTAGTCAGAAAAAAAAAGGAAAAATAATATAATAGAGCAACAGTAATCTCATTACATAGAACTACCACACATCACCTAATTGAAAGATGATGTGTGCACAGTGAAGGTTATTTTTGAGCCTGCAAGGCACTCGCTCACTCACGCACTAAGAAAACAATTTTAATGGCTTCGTCACAACGTCACAGAAAAAACAAAATAACTTTTAAATTTTAATCCAGTATTTTACTTATAGAGGCTAATTTCCTGGTTAATGAAAACAAAAGATAATTTCTTGTTTGTATTCAATTATGCTTTCCTTAGTTTTATTATCACTGCCTCAGTTACTACGTGGGCATATGTCGGATTAAAATGATTTGTTATTTTTATTTATTGTAAAGCCATTAAACTTGTTTTCATATCGCTCACACGCATAAACAAATATGTACATCCTTTGTTATCGCAATAGACTTATAATACTGTAGCGCTATCATAATTATAAATACTTTAAATGTTTTATTCTCTGAAAACACTTTACAGGCAAACAAACTTTCTTGAGGTTTTTGAAAGATATTTTTGGCAACATTTTGTCTGCTTTTATAACATTTCTTGAGAAAATGACAATGGCCAAGACAAGCGGGAATGAAGATATAAAGTTATCAAGATGGCAAAACGTGAGTCGAATGTTGTATGGAATAAAAATGTATTGCGTTCCTCTCTTTATTATTCTGTGAAAATATTTTTTTTTATATTTCTAAATATTTGCTTTTCTCCGTGCCTCATATGAAGAAACTAAAAGTCACAAGAATGAAGCAGAACGGATATTAGGCATAACGGTCCGTTACATTCGTGTTAGGCATGGCCTATTACGATTTGAAACCACTGAAAAAAAGAAGCAAATAGACTATATTGCCACTTTTTTTTTATTAATATTACTCTTAAAGAATTGACAAAAAAGTCATCAGGATTTTGAGTGCATTGAGTGTCCTCAGAGACCTGGAGAAAAATTTTAAAATGTCTATAATAGTAAATTCTTGAGTCATTCAGTCAAGTTAAAGAACTATATTAGTTCTTTAAATTATAATCATAAAGATTTGAAATCATAGTTACAATATATTCATAAATTGCAACGAATTCACACACACACACACACACACACACACACACACACACACACACACACACACACACACACACACACACACACACACACACACACACACACACACACACACACACACACACACACACACACACACACACACACACACACACACACACACACACACACACACACACACACACACACACACACACACACACACACACACACACACACACACACGCTCTCTCTCTCTAGTAAAGCAGTCCCAACATTTTTGAATCATGCCCCACCTCAACGCCTCAAAGATTTTGATTTCCCACCTCACAATGGTGAGTGTTTTGAGTATATCAGTGATGAAGTGACGAATGTAACACCATTTTCTAATTGCCCCCTAAAATATTCAACTTGTCCCGCGTTAAGAAACACTGCAGTAGAGGGAGAGAGAATATTTCACTACTTACATTTTGGAAAATAATGCAAGTGCTCACCAGTTAAAATTGCTTGCTGTTTTTCTTCTGAATTCCCATAAGACATGAAGCAAATCTTCTTGTGATAAATAAGTTAATAACAAGAGCAAACGTTATTATCATCTTGAAATGAAATGTGAAGGAATTATTACCATCTAACAATCCGAAAGGCTTTAAATGCGAAACCATTATTAACTTCTCCCTGTTGTGTTATAATAAATGGAGTGTTGCAGACATATTCCAAGAATATCAGTAATAATCTTCTACTTGTCGTAATGTGTAATGCATTACCTGGAAAAATACGCAAAGGAAGATTTTTAAAATTGATGAGCGGAAATTCCCAAGAGATAGTCTACCAATAACATATAAAGACTTAGTTGAAATGACATGAAAAAGGAAGACTTAATTCACTAAGCAACGAAAGTACGAAATTAGGATAAAGTGGTTTATTTTAAGACAAAGTAATTTTATTATTATTAATAATTGTAATTGCTCCACTATTGAAACGTGAAGCAACTGCCTTTGTCACCTGTTTTAACAACTTTTGAGAAGGGAAAAAATGCGATGAATTTTTCTTTTTTATGGAAGCAAAATCAACTTCCCTGGAGAGAAAGAATTGATTGAATCCGCCTTTCGTGTGTCTTATTGTTCTTTGTAATTGATACTACTGCTCGTGATTCATTTGCGATTGCATGTCGACCAAATGTTCTTTTGATCAACGTGCAACGTGAATAAGGTTTTCTATTAAATGATCTGTTTTGAGATCTGTTTCATTTTTTAAAAAAGAGAGTAATGCAATATCATTTAATAATAATAATAATAATAATAATAATAATAATAATAATAATAATAATAATAATAATAATAATAATAATAATAATAATAATAATAAACTATCCAAATAAAACGTCTCACTAACAACAAACTGGTTTATTACACACGAAGATTGGCATGTTGGATTCTTCTTACTTATTCTTAGGTTATGTAGTTCACTAAGAATCCGTAAAAATTTTGGTCATGTGAAGAATCACTTGAACACCTCTTCAGCTGATATATATGAAGTGTTTCTATTCTCAGTAATTAGACGGACTGTTTCCTTTATAAATGGTTCCAATTTCTACACTCGCTCCTATGTGAAGACTTCGAATACATTCTAAGCAACTCACAGACTGGTCGGTTCCACATAAAATCACTTTGAACACTTTTTCTGTAAGTGAAAATTTTCAAACTCTTGAAAGTTGGATGCAAGTTACATTGAATGAATGTTAATTAGTGTAGAAGCTAATAGCAGCAAAACTAATAATAGCAAACTATTATTAGTTTTGGATTGATAGTGTGACAAATACTGTATGTATTTGTAGCAAAAGATTGGATTATATCTAAGAATGTTACTCATATTAAATTCACTTCTTTTGTTTTTGTATTAGGTAAAAATGAATCTATTTTCATTGAGGCGATTCGCACTTTTTATGTAGACCACCATGTTTTCTGGTAAGATACAACTTATTAATTATTTTTCTCTATGTGACGCCCACTCACGGAAGGTCATAACGCTATAGTACTTAGGACCGCGGTTGACTGAAGTATTTTTTATTAGTTTCATTTACTTTTTTTTTTGTATTTATTTATTTTTACATAATCCTGAAATCATTTTACAGAAATCAAACATGGAACATTTTCAAGCTATGTCAATCCTCCAATAAACGTAGTAGTAGTTTCCCTACTGGCGATGAAATACACTCCCACCTAAGGACATTTATCAATACCAACAGCGAAAATTGAACCATCCCCTTGTTCGTTGGAGTGCGTTAATCGTGTACGTTGATCATTCTGGCAACTGTATTTGTGTTGGGATCATTAAATAATATAAACAGTAGGAGTTCAGATATGCTCTTAAAATCCCTTTGCCTAAGAGCTGGGCGAAGTGAATTATGACCATTCAGCGCTCCTCTTCGAAATCCATGTAATGAGAGGCAAAATAAACCGCTGAAAATTCAGAAATACCCTCAGCGAATTTTTGAAACATAATTTGTGGTATTTCTCTATAAACAGTGTTTGTACACGAATTTAATGTTTTAATAATTAGAGAAGCAAAATCTTGTTTAATTAGCTTCTTGGAAGTGGTACGATATTTAAACAGTAAGATATACTTTGTGAGAATTTATATAGGGTGAACATTGTTTGTAATGTAGATTGTAGAGAGAAATGCGGCAACTTAATTCCGTTCTTGCCATGGTTTTAGTGGAAACCTTCCGTTTTATCCTCGTTGACATCATGTGTTGCATCTGACGTCATTCCCAGTGCACGATATCGATCCCCTAGGGATTCTATGTGAAGCGTTATAAGACGTGGGTGAATGCCAAAGTGCTAGTAATCCGTTAGTTATGCTTACCGTAAGTTTCTATGCTTCGACACGTTCTGGTATTGGGGACAGACACTCTCGTCGCGAAAACTATAAATCCACATCCAGCTGCAACGAAAAATTTTCTCTTCTTTTCAATTTTTGTAAAAGTAGTCATGCGATGCACGTGTGGGAAACTGGAAACTTTTTCCCCGAAATAATATCCAGAATTTACTTCTAGAAACATCTGAAAGAACTTTCAATTAAAATCCATTGGAAAATTTTCCAAAGTGATTCGTTTGAGAGAGAGAGAGAGAGAGAGAGAGAGAGAGAGAGAGAGAACACAGTAGGATAATTGCTTTTCCCTAAGTGATCTTAGTAACAAATAAAGTCGAATTTTAATTTTTTTTCAATAGGAAATAATTCCTTTCCAGTATCAGGAATCATAAATAAAGTAAAATCCATTTATTTTTATTTCATTCTAAGATATAAAATTCCTTGTAGATATTATTTGGGGTTAAAGAAAATTAGTCTAAGGTAGCATTAAAACGGCGAATTAAAATGTTTTCATGTCGTTACGATTGCATTAAATGCATTGAAAGAGTGCTAGAGTTATACGGAGGCGACAAACATGACTCTTCTTCCAAGCTTGTGTTTTTTGTGTGTATGTGCCTAGCGTATTGTCTACCAATACCTTAGTTGATTCAGTATTCAAATAAATAAAGATTTTTTATTTTTTATTTTAAAAAGCCTTCGGCTATCTTATTATGATTTGAAGATCTTCTAATCAAAGCATGTTAACCTTATTGAATTGCCCTGGATTTATGAGCAAGAGAACGAACAAACACACAGAAAATAATAATAGTAATAGTAATACCCTACAGCTTTTGATCCGACAGTTCTTTCTTATCTTAACACGCCCCTAATGAATTCATATTAATTGTTGGACAAATAGGACATACTCGAAGGCTTCATCAATGAGGCCTTAACGTTATGAAAACTGAAATGAAATGGTCTTATATTAAGCGATCTATTTTTCTGCCTGTAATCGTCAAAATCATTAGCAGTCCTTCTCACTTTATTATTATTACTCAACTCCTCTGTGGAGTTCCGGGACTCATGCGGGAGGGCACACAACCCACCAGCTACTCTCCATTTAGACAATTTGCCTGTATGGGGAGGGGGATAAAAACATGAGTTTCCCAGAGGTAAAAACTACCTCAGTAGGTAATGAGCTAACTAACCTATTGAAAAAGCACATATCAAGATTAGTCACGACGATAATCTAACTTAGTTGTTCTTCGAATTGCGCTACCGATGCGCTTAAAAAGTTCTTGTCGGCGACTACGTTTTCGTAAAACTTCTTTCGTAAAATAAGTGAGTTACTCTTATAGTATATCAAACTCCAATATAAATATTGACTACTGTTAATGTGATGAAAAGTAGTTAGTATCACACTTATATACTGAGGTAGAGTTATCTCAACTCAAAGTAATCAATATAGAAAGAAACGGAAAGACGATCTATTTAGGGTGAAAGAGAGAGAGAGAGAGAGAGAGAGAGAGAGAGAGAGAGAGAGAGAGAACCAGCAGCGAAATGGAAAGACCAGTGAAAGCCAGAAGGCAAATTCCTAATCCTTGAAGAAGAAGAAGTACTCAACTCACTCTGAATGTTTTAATTAATTTATTTTTGTTTTCGTGTTATGCTAATTGTTAGACTGTGTTTCGTATTTTTTCGCGGTCACCTCCCAGTCTCTTCACCTATCCCATTGGCCCAGTTGATGCTAAGAACAGAAGTTTCCTGAAATATGTACAAAGCTTACGGAGTATGTAATGCCTTCGGTTTCTGAGTAGACAGCAAGTTGAAAAACAATTAAAACTACGTTTTATTTCGCTAATAAAAACAGTAATTTTTTAATATATTCACGATTTTATTGCTAAAAATTCTAAACCAATAAAAATACATAAATACAGCTGATAGGATTTGAAATGAAGTGTCAATTTATGATTTTGTTACTTGAACTCGGTAGAAATAGATAATATAGGATGTGTATAAAATGGCTGAATCAATGCCGTCATATTGTTATTGCGAAAGAAGACAAACTTATAGAACAAAAACTAACATAGTCAGACATCTAAACTTCCTACAACACTTTTGTAGTGTAATACAAAAGAACCGTGAGACCTGCGCTCTTCACCGATTAGAAAAGATCTGGTTTCGAATCTCATGATGCGAAGACCACTGAAAGCGTTTCAGTGATCTTCACATCATCATCACTCACCTTTCAGTGAAAGGTGAGTTAGCCCGTCTTATACGGGAGAAGCGGGATATTCCTCTCAGGGAAACCAGCCAGAGAGAACGCACTTAGTTTCATCATCATCACCATGCGTATCAAGGATTTAGGCTTATCATGGCCTGTTCCGGCCTTAGAAGTCATCGTTGAATCGTTTAAGAGGACGTCCTAGTTTTCTTTTTCCTAATGGCTTGTGCTTTAAGGCTTGTTTTGGTAATCTTTCTGTTTTCATTCTTTGAACGTGTTCCATCCATTTATGTTTATATTTTTTAATTTTTTCTATTACTGGTTCTTGGTTTAATTCTTTCATAATTTTTATGAAAGAATTAAACTTTCATAAAAAAAACTTTCATAACTTTCTCTATTATCTCAAAGAGGGTATACAGTGCAGTTTTTCTCATAAACTTCATTTCCGCTGTTGTTAATCTTTTTTTTGTCTTTTTTGTTTTATTGTCCAGACTTCCATACATTAAGACTGGTAGGGCTAATGTATTGTATACTTTTAGTCTGGTTTGTTTTTGAACTAGGTTTGGTTTAAATATAGAGTTAATTACACCTGTTGTTTTTAAATATTTTGCAATTTTTACGTTTATATATTTTTAATTTTCATATGTGATCATACATCCTAGATAGTTAAATGAATTCATCTATTCTAAGATCTTGTTATCTATTGCTATCTTAGTTCTTGCTGCATCTTGTCCTTTAAAGGCCATAGTTTTTGATTTTTCTGTTGATATTATCTTACCATAATCTTTGGCTATCTCATTTAGATCTAAAATAGCTTTCTGTAAGTTATCTTCAGAATTTGTAATTATTATTTGGTCGTCGGCAAAGATGAGAGTGTTTAAGTTTACTGTAGGAGAAAGTTTAATTCCTTGATGTTAATTTTTATTCCATTTTATTATGATTTCATTTAAGTAGATATTAAAAAGAGTTGCTGAGATGGGACATCCCTGTCGTACCCCTTGGTTTATCTCTCTCTTATATGATAGCTCGTGAATTAATCTTGTATTTGATTATTTTCATGTATACTTGTGATAGCTTTTAGGATATTATTTGGAATTTGTCTTTCTTTTAATATGTTAAATAATATGTTTCTTTTAACTTTGTCAAATGCTTTTTCAAAGTCAATAAATGCAATATGTGTTTCTAAACTGTATTCTCTTCTTTTCTCTATTATTAATTTTAGGCCAAATGCTGGGTCTATACATGATCGTCCTTTTCTAAATCCATTCTGTACTTCTAAAATAAAGTTTTCGGAATATTTCATTAGTTTGCTATTTAAGATTCTGCTATATATTTTGTAACATGAGTATACTAAATATAGTATACTAATACTATATTTAGTATACTTAGTTTATCATCTATATATATATCACATATATAGAGAGCGTGCAGTGGATTATGTAATATAATTTTGCGTAACGCTGCTAAACCTTCCATAAGTCCTGACATTCGAATAGAAGCGACCTGTAATGATATAGGATATATACATCCTAAATATAAATGGCCTATGACAGTTGCGTATCTCATTCAGTTTAATCAATTTTATTACAATTTAATTCATTTATTCATATGTATTTCATTTTCCTTATTCTCTCCAAGCAACACAACATATTAGTACTGCTGACGCCTTTAATAGAGCCGTCTGAAACAACTTCCTTAATTTTTAGGACAATTAATGTAGAATGCATTATAATTATTATTGGTAAGTACATTTGCTTGATTTAGCTATCGCATTTTATAACTGCCTTTAATTTCAAACCTTTATTTCAAATCTAAGAGTAACTATATTTACGTATAACGTTTTGACATAACGTAGCTTAGATCAGCGGAATGATTTATTAATTTGAAATGATGAAGTAGAATATACAATACTGAACTGTGTTCTCAACAATTATGTCATTTAAGGCTTTGAGTATGTCAATCCTCAGTTGAAAAATTCCTAAAATTACTGGTATGTCGAGGCACTTCGAACTGTTTTCAAAACATTGGGAATGTTAATGGAACAGTGTTTCTTCTTCTTTTCAAGGATTAGGCATTTGTCTGTTTCGGCTTTACTGGTTTTTCCACATAAACATTGCTAGTTTTTAGTGCTCCTCTTGGGAACTGCTATCACGATGTTATCTGAATCCATTTCTACACATCTTCCTTCACCAAGCCAATTTCGGGTTTGTGTCCTCTGACATTAGAAGACACAGTATCAACTGGGATAAGGACGATTTCTATGTTTCTTTTCAATATTTCTATGCTTCTTTTCTGACTACCGCTCCCTCTGTGCTGATTCAGACACCTGCTATTACCGAATAAGTGAAATAATACTTGTTATAATGAGAATCTTCATTCACCAATTCACACAAAGCTCAGGACCAATGTCGAAGTCTTGGTTTTTCAACAAGTGTGCCAAAGAAGTTCAAAATGAAACTTCAGCATATCTGATGGCTCAGCTGAAAAACTTAGCATAGCACTCGGCCTACAACTTGCATCATCTATTAAAAAAAAAAACATGTTATCAACAAATTCAAATTAAACCTTGAGAAGTATGATTTCAATTTTGAATCTGAGAAGGCCAAATATAAAATAGTTCCCAGGTTTTAATGGCTGCCAGGCAATCTTTCTAATGTCCTTCTCTAAGGGGTAATATTTAGATGGACTGTTAAATTGAAGCAGTCTGACTGTTCATCAGTGAATTAAATCAGAGGTATCAAAAACAACAGAAAAAATAAATTTTAAATGGATCCTCCATCTTCGAAACTTATACAAGAAACACGGTATATAAAACACGGAGTGAGCAGGCGCTTCTGGTATTGCTATTGGCTTCATAGAAACCTTATGAGTGTCAGATATCAGTTTAGTAGAACATATCTCATGTAATGAAGGAACATAGGAAAATAAGGCAGAAACAGAGGGTGTGGTGTGTTTCCTGTATATTGCGTTTTAATAATTAAACGGGGAACATCTTGAATTATCCTCTTAGTTTCTGGTCTTTTTTGCAACAAGCTAATTTCCACAAAGTGAAAGGGTTTATTTGGGAAACGATAAAAAAAAACATTATTTACTTTTATCTTATTTGTTTCCTTAGGGATTTAATTTAGTGTTTTATTTTACAGCGTATCTTCATGAAAAATGAAGAGAATCTATTCATCCAGAGAGTCTAATTTTTTATATTTTTATGAAGCTTTAGGCAAAAATATTTGGCTTTTATGAAACCATTTATGTATATGTCTATTTCTCTTATTATTTATTGATAATATTTTTATTTCTCATCCTAATTTCTTTCAAGCGAAATAAAGTTTCATTTCCCTGATAAATAGAAGCTAGTAGGATGCACGTTTTGTAATAATGCAGAAACCAGGTGTGTTTACCTTGCTTCCACCAGAGCAAAATATGATACAATATATTCTTTTTTTTAGGTTCTCTACACATCTACGTTGTATAGCAAACTTTGTCTGTTTTCTTTTACTGTAGCATCCATTTTCACTGTAGCATTTTACTGTAGTTTTCTTTTACTGTAGCAATAAAAAATTTGTTTTTCTATTGTTTTTTGATACCTGTGATTTAATTCACTGATGAACAGTCAGCCTGGTTCAATTTAACAGATGGCGAATAAGATGAAATGTCGTAAAATTTCGCTATTAAGATCCTCTTAAGATATTTTGATATGCGACTCGCCTGACGGTGTTAGTAACTGAACTCATTAAAAAATTAAAAAGCGCATTTTAAAGAGCAATTAAGTCATACATAGTTTATATTTCTCTCTCTCTCTCTCTCTCTGATTCTTAAGAAGCTTGGTTTTGATGGAAATCAAGTGATGCTTCATAAAACTAGCAAGCTGGTTTGAAAAGCCGAAGCCGCTAAGGCTATGAGGCCAAAGTATTATGTCTGCTAATCGCATTATGTTCTTTTGACCTATTTGCCTGTTTATGCGAAAAAAAAAGACAAAAATTGGAAGGATTTTTTCCCTAAAGAAAAAAAAAATATGCCATGTTTGTCCATTTTTGCTGAAGGAAGACAGCCAAATATTGGAAGAGGTTTCCCCCTCCAGGAAATAAATCCTTCCACTTCCTTGTCATTTGAAAATTCTTGAGAAGTTCTTAGCATCATAGATATGAGATTAGAACAACCCAGCTTTGAAAGACACTCGAAATTTATAACCAAGGTCATTTGTACATTGTAAATATGGACATTCATATTTACAATGTACTTTGCCGCCCCTTCCCTTTTATTTTTCGTATAGTTTATGAGAATTTTTCCGCCCCCCCCTCCCCCCCCAAAAAAAGCTTGTCGCCGTGCAAATGTACGTCTTGCACCGTCGGTAGAGCCAATCCTCAATATGCAAGAATCAAGCGAAAAATTGACAAATAATTGCCGTTGTTTTATTGTTTTGTATGTTTTTCTAGATTCGTGTCGTAAGGATAGTGAAGAATTAATGATTCTTCACTATCCTTACGACACGAATCTAGAAATTCACATTAAGAATCGGCTTGTAATATGATGGATGGAACACTATGAGGAACTGACTAAACTCTCTCTTATTCGATATAACTTAAGTGAGTATCAAAGACAGCAGACTTATTTTAAGAGACGTTCGAAAATGAAGGGTTTAGCCCGTTCCTCGTAGTGTTCCATCCAACACGTTACAAGTCGACTGACGTAATGATGCATTACGTCAATCAGATTGTTGTGGGGCAGCTGGCAGGATGCCAGTCTCCTAGTTAATCTTCAAATCTTAAGATTTTTAAATTTTTATTTGTACTCTGTGTATATTTTTGTTTCTACAGATCCAAACTCATGATTGATGAAAAGAAAAGAATAATTCGTATAAAATTCCTTTAAAATTTCCTATTTGTCATTTATCACCAAACATGCAGTACATTCTTACACAGTTAGAATAGCTAAGCCTCCCGTAGTTATTTTTAATTTCAAACAGACAAAAAAAAAAAACAAAAAAAACGTCAGAAACAGACAGAGTAATGAACACTTCAGAAGGCAGATTACGTTCATTGCTCATTGAAACACCACTTTATTGAAAGCTTAAAGTGACAAGAAACAGTCCTGATATTTGGTCATTAGAGTAGGGTAGAGTAGAGTTCCGATTATGTTAACCCTTAATACTCGTACCCATCGTACTCCTCCTCCTTCTTATAAGTATATTAGATCCTAGTGGCCCGTTACGCTCGTATTGGTGGCATGGCCTATTACGATTCGAAACCGCTACCGTCTTGAGGATAAGTGGGTGGCCCTATGCCGCCCGGAGTGTCCTATGTCTGCAGATGCGTGTGTTCACGGGACTGGATTTTCTGTTCTGGGGAGCGAAAAACCTGAGTTTCCGGGTGAGAAACCTACCTCCGTATGAGACCGGCTAGCTCACCTTTAGTCGAAAGAGACCAGATAATGTTTTCTCACGTCTTGAACGGGAATAGAATCCAAGTCTATTTGACCAAAGGGCTTCGTCCATACCGACTGTGCTACGGAGGCTCACCCATTGTACTAATGCACCTTAAAGAACTTACTTTTTCTTCAGCTGAGATAAACAAGTTCAATCAATTTCAAAGAAAGTATAAACTGTAATGATCATTTAACGTAATCATGAAGGAGAGAAAATACTGAATGGTAATTTTCGTTCTTAAATCAATCAAAAATTCTTTATTAGGAAAATAAAGCGAATTGTTCTCATTTTTTTCTATAATTAGTTCGTTTCTATTTTCAAAACGATTCAAATTAATAATAATTCAGTAGGTTTTGATTTTTAATGTAGTCCCTGAGATTTGTTACTTGTTATTTCAAAGACAAAAGTGTCTTCATTTGATGATCTGAGCATTGATTATATCTAAAGAACATGCATACGCATTGTACATACGGCTTACTTCGGCTTAGAAGGCAACTCAAAATAATTCAAAATATATTTAATTTGTTTATTTATTTGAGGTTATGAGGTAGGATCTTATAATAGTATCGAAGTGACAACCATGTAATATGTTTGGTGATATCTAAAACGACGAAAATTCTGTTCTGGCTGTTTCAAACTACTAAGATTATCCCCCCCCCCTTTTTTTTTGTCATCATCATCATCATCATCATCATACGTATCAAGGATTTAGGCCTAGTATGGCCTGTTCCGGCCTTAGAAGTCATCGTTGAATCGTTTAAGAGGACGTCCTGGTTTTCTTTTTCCTAATGGCTTGTACTTTAGGGCTTATTTTGGTAATCTTTCTGTTTTCATTCTTTGAACGTGTTCCATTAATTTATGTTTATATTTTTTAATTTTTTCAATTACTGGTTCTTGATTTAATTCTTTCATAATATCTTCGTTTCTTTTGTGATCAAATAGGGTATACTTTGCAGTTTTTCTCATAAACTTCATTTCTGCTGTTGTTAATCTTATTTGTCTTTTTGTTTTATTGTCCAGATTTCGCTTCCATACATTAAGACTGGTAGGGCTAATGTATTGTATACTTTTAGCATGGTTTGTTTTTTGAACTAGGTTTGGTTTAAATATAGAGTTAATTACTCCTGTTAGTTTTAAATATTTTGCAATTTTTATGTTTATATCTTTTTCATTTTCATAAGTGATCATACATCCTAGGTAGTTAAATGAATTCACCTGATATCTTGTTATCTAATACTATTTTAGTTCTTGCTGGATCTTGTCCTTTAAAGGCCATAGTTTTTATTTTTCCGTTGATATTATCATACCATAATCTTTGGATATCTCATTTAGATTTAAGATAGCTTTCTGTAAGTTATCTTCAGAATTTGTAATTATTATTTGGTCGTCTGCAAAGAGGAGAGTGTTTAAGTTAACTGTAGGTAAAAGTTTAATTCCTTGATGTAAATTTGTACTCCATTTTATTATTATTTCATTTAAGTAGATATTAAAAAGAGTTGCTGAGAGGGGACATCCCTGTCGGACCCCTTGGTTTATCTCTCTTGTATACGATAGCTCATGATTTAATCTTATTTGTATTTGATTATTTTCATATATACTTGTGATAGCTTTTAGGATATTATTTGGAATTTGTCTTTCTTTTAATATGTTAAATAATATGTTTCTTTTAATTTTGTCAAATGCTTTTTCAAAGTCAATAAATGCAATATGTGTTTCTAAATTATATTCTCTTCTTCTCTATTATTAATTTTAGGCAGAAGGCTGGGTCTATACATGATCGTCCTTTTCTAAATCCATTTTGTACCTCTAGAATAAAGTTTTCGGAATATTTCATTAGTTTTTTATTTAAGATTCTGCTGTATATTTTGTAACATGAATTTAGTATATTGATACCTCTATAGTTTTGGGGGTCATCTCTATTACCTTTCTTAAAGATAGGAATCACAATTGCTTTTTTCCATTCTATTGGGGGGAAACCAGTTGAGTAAATTTTATTTAAAAATAATAAGAGTCTTCCTTTGAATCTTGTTCCTGCGTATTTATATAGTTCTGAACCTAGCTTATCTTCTCCAGGTGATTTTCCGTTTCTTGTTTCTTTCAGGCTGATTTCTAATTCTTCTTCAGTTATTTCCTTTTCATTTTCGTTAATTGTTTGCCAGTTGTCTTTTTTAAAATATTTGTCTGTCCACAGTTCTGTGTAGTAATTTAGAAATTCTTCTAATTTCAATTCAGTGTTTAATTTTATGTTTTCTTTGGTATCTGCATTTAGGTGTTTCAAAATCGTATATACATTGGGTCTTATTTTATATAAATCATGTTCTAAATTAGAAACAAATTTATTCCATGATTCTCTATGTCTTTTTCTGACTTCTCTTTTAGCTATGGCTCTTATTCTTTTATATTCTATTTCATCTTCTAATCGTTTATTGCTTAACCATTTGTGATAGGCTTCTTTTTTCTTTTTGATTATTTCTTTGATTGTATCATCCCAGATCTTTAGTTTTTTTCTTTTATTGAATTTTTTGGTCTTTCCTAAGCTTTCATTTGCTGCTGCATTTAGTATCGTTTTTATATTAAGCCATTCTATTTCTATTTCTTCATTTTGTTTTATTTTATCTAGATACTGGTTAATTCTTTGTTCATATAGCCATTGTACATTTGTGTCATTCAATAGTCTAGTTTTATAAACAAATGTTTCAATTTTTCTTTCTGTTCTTGTTACTTGTAGCCATTTAGGTGGTAATCTTAATTTTATTTTAACAAGGAAGTGGTCACTGCTTATTTCATATCCTCTGTGAACTCTAACATCTAGTGAAAATTTTGATGTCTTTTCATTTAATATGAAGTAATCTAATACTGATTTCCATCCTCTTGCTGCTTAAGTATATTTATGTATGTCTTTATGTTTATAGAAGGAATTCATTATTTTTAGGTTATTATAAACTACAAAGTCAATCGAGTTTTTACCATTTCTGTTTAGAGTGTGTTCTCCATGTATTCCTATATTATTATTAATTTTCGTGTTTCCAATTCTGGCATTTAAGTCTCCTGCTAAAATTATGTAATCATTTTTATTTATTTTATTATATATGTTTTGTAGCTGATTATAAAAATCAATATTATCCTGTTCTCTTCCTTCTTCTGGGGCATATAAACCAATTATTGTTAAATAGCCTCTATCTATTTTTATTCTAGCTTCTATTATTTTTTCATTCCATAATTTATAATGTTTTAACTGTTTTGAAAGGGAGTTATGAATCCAAATCATGACTCCTGCTTGTGCTCTTTGGTCTCTGTCGACTCCACTGTATACCACATTAAAATTTTCAGTTCTCATAGTTCCTTTTAATTTCTTTTTTGTTTCAGTGATTACTGCTATTTTAAAATTTCTTTCATTTAATAACTGGTCTAATTCTATTTCTTTATATGCTATTCCTCTTACATTCCAGTTTGCTATGTGTATTATATTTTGTCGTTTCCATTTTCGTTTTCCCTTTTCCATTCCAGGGTCGTTTCCTATAGATTCAATCCGATTATCTTTTTCTGTCAGCTCCTTTTTCTGTCCTTTTTTTTTTGTACAAAAAAAAAATCTTAGTAGCTAACTTTTTAATTTCGTTGCTAAATATATTCGGAGGGAGGACGATATGTATCCTATCCAACCGCTAGCAGTCTTAAACATTATCCATTAAATTTAATCGTCCCGTATCCTCTCCTCATTAAAAGGAACCTGTTGCGAATCCGAGAAAATGCAACGATTGCTTATTTTCTTGCATTTCCTTGAATTGGCTCAAGGGATTTCAAGTAATTAGTGGGAGACCATCTAGAAATGTTACTCGTAGATCTGATAAAAATAAAACCTTCGCTTAAGTGAACTCACACTGTTATATTATGAAGTCGCCGCCACTAATGTTTCGCACATCGATTAATGAAGGGGTGCAGTGCTTATTATTTCCGCACATCCTAAGCTGAGAGGCTAATAAAAGTGCTTTACAGCCAAACTTAGCTGATGGCGATGACCAGTGGTGCGTTCTTATCCCTCCTTGCACTCACAGATTGCTTCCTTTGTTGGATGCCGTCTGAAGAAAGTGGTTCCAAGTACTTATCAGCAGTTCTTTATATTCACCCACAGAGCGGCCAAGAGATCTATATGAGAAGTTTTCTGTTGAGTCTGCTGACCTTGTAAAGCACGGATCTAACACTCAAAATACTGCCATCCCAATCTTACCACATCGTTAAGGTAAGCGGCTTTGCTGTCATTTATAAACCTTAGGAAAAATCAGACCAGAACATATATTGCTTACCAAATGTATATTTACTGAAATATTGCTGTAATTATAAGCTGCTTCGTAGAACTGTTCTATATTCAAATATTAAGTAGTGTGATTATCTTTTGCTACAATGAATAATATAACTGAAGGCAAAAATATTAGATGCTGTTTATTATTATTTTTTTTATCATGTAACGTATTGAATTAGAACGAAAATAAAAAAAAATATTATCCAAGGTAAATTATGGAATATAAAACATCGTAACAGTAAAATAAATACATAAATAAAGAAAATAAAATATTCCCAAATAGCAGCCAGCAAAAACAATACGAGAGAGAGAGAGAGAGAGAGAGAGAGAGAGAGAGAGAGAGAAGCTCAAAACAGGAGCTTTTCTTACAGAAGTTAACAGAAGAATGTCGATGATTTTTTTATTTCTTAAACACCTATATGTCAGCTTATTTAAATAAAAGCTCTTCTGCTTGCCGGTTTCTTTCTTTTTCTTTCCATTTTTTTAATTTGTTTTCTTATTTATAAACATCTTTAGTCATTTTTATTCTATGCTTATATGTATAATTTGAATATATTAAACTGCGCATAAAAATATGCTAACCAAATCTTATTTCTCAAGATTTATGTACAATTTTTAAATTTATGTATTAATTCTCTCGTGGGGCGACTTATCAGTTGTCTGAAAAGCTGAACGTGCAATACAAAGCCATCACTACCGAGTAAACGTTCAGTTTTTTGTTTGTTTGTTTCTTTCTTTGTTTATATTAGCTTAAAATTCATTGTTGCCATGGTATCTTTGAGGAAGAATGCATATGTGTGTGTGTGTGTGTGTGTGTGTGTGTGTGTGTGTGTGTGTGTGTGTGTGTGTGTGTGTGTGTGTGTGTGTGTGTGTGTGTGTGTGGTGTTGAGCCAAGCAGGCATTCCGCATTCATAAAATTGCAAAGTAGATGTCATTAAAAATAAATAAAAAGAAAAGAACAGAGAATAAGACAAAAATATATCAAGAAGAAACTACTTTCTGATTTGAAAGAAAAATTAAAAGTCCCTTATACATTCCACTCCTCCAAATCGAAAGATTTGTCAATTAATTAAACTTTGTATGCTGGACTTCTAATATATACAAACTGAATATCTTTTGAATTGAAAGTCTGCAGTACAGCAAATTTCCGAAATAAAACTGTCATGACCAACAATTGTCTTCCATCGTTTTTTTTTTTCTTTTTCGTTATTATTCTGAATAAGGGAAGCAAATGTAACTTCTTACAAGTCTTCAAATTTCCAAAGTTTAAATATCACAACGTGCTGTAAGAACTGACACACGAACATTAAATAGAACATCAACGGATGTTTCTACTACTGATGCTGTGAAGTGACAAGTAATGTCAGTTGCAGAGTTTTTCTTGTTCGGGGATGACAAATATTGCATAAAAGAAGATAACACAAGAAAAAAGATGCCGCGACTGTGATGTACCACGTAGAATAATGACGATGCCTGTTATCTAGGACCGTACACAGAAATGGAAACGCACCTGACACACAGCTGTTATGTAGTGCGTGACTTCAGCAGCAGACACACACATAGCGGAAGAGCATAACCAAAATACACTTCAAAAAACGATTTCCCAAAGGAAAGAGAACTTTTTTTTAGATATAAAGAAAGTTGACTTTTTTTTACTTTCAAAAAAGTAATAATAAATACACACTATCAACTTATTAGTACAGATAAATCGAGGTTTGTTTCATGTTCGGAATCAAAGGAAATGTTGTTGAGCAGAGAACATTCTCTCTCTCCCTCTTTCGGGAATTTCTTCTATATTTTTACCATTTCTATGAATTTTTAACGTGACGTGCGAGACTAATGCTGTTAACCTCTTTCTTTAAAAAATTCAGCACTTTTGACTGCCATTAGCAATGATTAAAAGTTATGTAGTGGTTCAAGTGATGGTCGCTGTTGAAAGTCATTATTGGATTATACACTATAAAGCTTCAAACGAAATAAAGCCGGTCTATTGGTAATTTGAATTCATTTGCTGGCTTGAATTATAGCGCTTCTATAACACTAAAAGCATGATTATATTTCTGATATTACATGCAAGTCACTGGCGACAAAGTCATTACAAAAAATAGCATGGTTTACGACTCGTTTTTGTTTTCGATAATTGTTTGATTTATGAGGGTGGTCTGAAAAGGTCTAGGCCTTAACCATAAATGGCAACACTATCAGTAAGATTTACTGATGCTTATTACAGATGTACGGCTAAGTTCGTACATCTGTAATAAGCATCGCTGTGAAATTGCAAGTCATTCTATCAAATAGTTTGTTTTATACAGCTGTCTGAAGCAAAGTGTTGCTGTATTCCTTGAAATGGATAAAATTGAGTATCGTGCGGTTTTAAAATTATTTGTAAAAGAAAGTTTAATGGCAAAATAAATTCATTAGAAGTTCATAAAAGCTTAAGGGCACTCTTCTTCTTCGTTTTCGACAATTAAAAAATGGGCTGCCGAGTTTAAACGTGGCTGTACTAGCCTTGAAGATGATCCACGTGAAGGACGTCCAAAAGTGTAACAACCAGAATTCATTGATCACGCGCACAATATAGTATTGGATGACCGACGAGTCAAATACGTGAAATTGCTGAGACTATAGCCATTTCAAAAGAACGTGTAGGATATATTTTGCACGAAGAATTGCAAATGAAAAAGCTTTGCGCAAGACAGGTGTCGCGCTTGCTCACAGGAGATCAAAAACGCACTCGCAGGAAAATCTCTGAATAGTGCTTGGAGCGTTTTAACAAGAATAAAACTAATTTTGTGCGTTTTATGTAAAATCGATTTATTACTATGGCTGAGACTTGGATTCACCATTACACACCAGAATACAAACAGCAGTCAAAACAGTGGACAGAAGCCAGTTGTTCAGCGCCAAAAAAGGCAAAGTCGATTCCATCAGCAGGAAAGGTCATGGCATCGGTGTTTCAGGATGCTAAAAGCTTTTTGTTTATTAATTATTTTGAAAAGGGTAAAACAATAACTGGGAAATATTATTCCGATATTTTAATCAGACTACACGAAAAAATTCATGAGAAAAGACTCGGTTTCCAGAAGAAAAGAAATCATGTTTCATCAGAAAAATGCACCTGCCCACAAAGGTGTTTTGGCAATGGGAAAATTAAGGGATATCCACTATGAATTGTTAGAACATCCACCCTATTCCCCAGATTTCGTTCCCTCTGACTCCTATCTCTTCCTAAAACTAAAACTCTTCCTCGCTGGTGAGCGTTTTTCTCCAAATCAAGAGGTGATTGCAGTTGTAGGGGGGTATTTTGCAGATCTTACTCAGAACCACTACAGGGACGGGATAATATAGCTGGAGCATCGATGGAATAAATGTATTAATCTTAAGGGAGATTATGTTGAAGAATAAAAGTAATTTTGAAATTATAAATTCGCTTTATCATTGTTAGGCCGACAACTTTTGAGACCACCGTCGTATGTTAATAACTTTTAATTTAATTACCGGTAATATTCAACAAATGTTGAAGAAACTGCAGTCGTGTATCAATGGACTCCGATTTAATTAGACTGCAGGATAGACCAAGCGAGGGTAATAAATCGTTCTTATTGTCTAAGTCTATGTAGCGAGTCTCTAAACACTACAAAGGTTATTTCGAGGGAATACAGTACTCAAATTTCCTTTCATTTTCATCTGCGGTTTTTCATTCCGTACATAATAATTTCTTAGCCTCATTTTGTTTTGCTTTTTTAAATCACTTTTCTTTTTTATTCGTAATATTCGTATAGACAAAATCAATAACGATCAGGGACGAGCTGGAAAGTGACTATTCGGTAACTTAATTAAGTTGTAAACACCTGGGAATTGGCAGATGGTAATAGTTAATGTGGTTCGCTACGATAGGCATATCAAGGCTTATTTATAACTTATCAGGTTTACAGAGAAAGAGAGGTAAGAGTGAGGGATAACTCTTACCGTAGGAGTTATCTCTCACTTATTTTTTGCTGCGTGAATCATCAATTTTGAAATCCGATCATTTCGCTAGGTAAAATCATTAGTCACAGACTTGCATTCTCTCTCTCTCTCTCTCTCTCTCTCTATGTGTGTGTGTGTGTGTGTGGGTGGGTGGGTGGGTGGGTGGGTGTGTGTGTGTGCGTGTGTGTGTGTTGGTGTGCGTGTATTAGAAATTGCTGCTATGATAAGTAATCAAGACGGCATCAGACTTTCAGCACAGCATTGCTTTTAAAGACAATTCAAGATAAACAAAATGTCATGATGCAAAAATGGAAAGTGGATGTCAAGAAAAGTGACTGCCATCAGACACCTTGAAAACACAGACAGGATACAACTGACATAATCTGATGAAATTTAGCAATACGCAGTAACATTTAAGAATACTAAATTTCGTCACTTGGTTGAATTTTTATCGTAAGGAAGCAAATTCAAGTAATGGATACTCTTGCAGGAAAAAAAAAATAATAATATATATATATTATTTTATATATATATATATATATATATATATATATATATATATATATATATATATATATATATATATATATATATAGCTATTGTTTCTATGCACATAACAGCTTGCTGATTCTCCTTTTGTAAACTTTAATAGAAAACGATAGTTACTGATTTTATTCCAGACAAGACTGTACTCTGCAGGAGAGCTAAGACTGAGCTGTCATTTTGACAATGGAGAAGGTTTTTCAACTCAGTAACCGTCTTCCGCTTGCTTTTAATGAGTGTGTATTTCTATCCGTTAATTACAATATAGGCTATCTGTTTATTTGCAAAACAAAAATGGAGTGCTTTTTTGTTTTGTCTTGAATCTGTATGAGATCACTTTATCTATAAGAACCAGAAGTGATGAAACTGTTACTTAAAGCACCACTCAAACCACCCACATGTGACAATGACTGTTGACGTTGTACAAGCGAGGAAGGCATATCCATACGGGAAAAAACAATATCTAAATATATAATATGCAATTGTACGTCAAACTAACTCGCCTTATATAAAAGCTTCCAGTCGGAAGTGAGTTTTGAAATACACATAAAAAACTGTGCGTTTGTTTCAGAAATATCATAAATTTCCAACCATAAAAGGAGAATTCCTAAGAAAAGCTGTGAATATTTTCCTCGCTTATCCAGCCAAAAAAGCAGGTTGAGTGCTCTTCTTACTGTAGTAAAAAATTTAATATCAAACAGAGTTTCCATTACAATATTTTACAAAAGCTTACATTAAATATAATAAATATGAAAGAAATAGTACAGAAAACTGTAAATCTATTTAAATATGTCCGTGCATTGTATTGATCGTGATTAGGGTTAATTTGAATGAGGACAAAAGCAACTAAGGCTAATGAAGCCAGAGTATGTTTCTACTAACTATGGATGTTTTTCTGATAGATGTGCTTGTTTTGCAAGTGGAAAACCTTCCCTTAATCTAATACATTGAAAGACAATGGTCCAAAAACTGCTCCTTGAGGTACACCACATGTAAGGTTAAATATGACAAAATCACATCCTCTCATATTCCATTAAATGCTTTAACAAAGTCCAAGAATGCCATAGTACATCAAATCCCTTTATCGAAATCAAAAGTTATTATTACAAAATATGTGTTGCTCTGACACAAGCAGCTTTATGTTTGTATCCATTTCTTTATCTAACCAACTTCTCTAAAATTTTCACCACACCGCAACTCTAGAGATGAAATGGTAGTTAAACGAATTATTTTTTCATCACCCTTGCACAACTATTATACATTGGACAAATTTCCTGCGTGATCTTTCCTTAGTGATGACTCAAATGGGTAACCAGATTATACAAATGGTAACCAGTTCGGCTGATCATTCTCTTAGCATATGTGCTGATATTCCATTTGTCTCTGTTGCCCAGTTCTTGTTTTTCCCCAAGACTACAACCTACCGCTGTCCAAGAAATGTTAAAAATATTCTATTCTGCATGGATTCAAAGTGTATTATAATACCGAACTATAATCTGGGAAGAAATCTCTTTCGCTATGCTGAAAGCTCTAGTTTCAAATTAAAGTAATTCAGATCTTAACTACAGTTAAATATAGAGATATTTAATACAATGTGCAATTTTTGCACATTGTTATTAAATGTGCAATAACAATGTGTTATACTGAACATATTTACCTCTCAGACATCTATTGGTTTATCCGGCCTAAAATTTATCTGTAAAATGGATTCGAACACTGAGATCTAAAAATTAAAATTTTGCTTGACAAAATAGAAAATATGCTGGACTAATTTTTACCCTAGCAAAATATAACTTTTTAAAAAAACTTTATTAAAGAAGCATTAATAAAAAACTTTATTATTTGAAAGCTAATTGTTGAGAAATTCAACAATTAGCTTTCAAAAGTTGTAGCATCCTCAATCTGCCAGCGCAGTTGTGAATAAGAAAACCTAAGTAAAATGTTTTATAAAGGCCAAAATGGCAAATATATTGATGTTAAAGGAATCACTGGAAACAATGTCATTTCCAGAACAAGAAGTCAGTCTTTAATTACACGAAAAACTATCTTCCAGTTTAAGGAATATAATTCAATATTTGCTGAAGGTCTTATATAAGAAACCAATTCGTTAAAAGCAATTTTTATCCAATCTGTGATCTAGATTAAGAACTTGACATTACATGCAGCTGAACAAATAAAGATTCATTTACTTCAAGGTGTTCGAAGCCTTGAAATTTTATTTTATTCATCGTTACAAAATGAGTTTTATCCACACTTTACTTTTCTGCAAAGTTTAATTACAGAATATTAATAATAAATATAATAAATAATTCCAAAGAAATTAAGAAATCCTTAGTAGCTTATTCAACGTCACTTTATTTCATTGTCACGAGGTGCTGAAATTTGTTAGGCCCATTGCATAAAGGAATTGAAAACACCTTTTGAGACTTTCTGGTTTTTGCTCACGAACTTGTTTTATTAACAAGATCACGGACTACTGAGTTTTTCCTACAAGGAGACCCTCCGTTTAGATTTATTTTTTCTAGAGGAAAAAATCCCCAATATTTTTTCGTTATAAATTAAGAATTTCTTTTTATATTTCTAACTGGTTATTTAACTAGAAGGTTCTAACTGGAAAGTAGTGTGATGTGTCGTTCTCTATACCGAGACCAAGTTTGGTTTTTACTGTTAATTTTCGTGGGCTTCATTACTATTTTTATTTTATCTTTTGCAGCTGTCAACATTTTTTATTGAATTGATTTGTTTTCTGCTTAGTCTTTTTATATCACAATTTAATCAGAAGATTAATTATTTTACTGTCGTGTGGTATTCTGGTGATATTTAATCGTTTAATTGTTAACTACATTTCCAAAAACGAAGATTATTCTGTCAATCCAGTGTTTGTGCTGAATGAGAACTGAATTGTTACGTGTTAAAAGGAGAAGATTATGTGACAAAAGGAAGAATTATAACTGAAGTGTTCTTTTAAACTATTAAAATGACTAATTCATCAACATTGATATATATGAAAACATAACTTAAGAAAATTAGTTGAATACATATCATTGCTGACGAATTAGATATAGACTCTAGATTCTTTAAAATGAATTAGAATTAATGATTTAATTAGGTACATAGTGCAAAATTTACCTGATTAATTCAGCGAGCTGAAACTCTGCAAATGTATTTACACAATCTCCTGTAGCAATATGCGCATTTCTCACTTTGATTTTAAAGGTTATAGCAGCATCACATCTCTTAAATCCGGTTTGGAATACAGCCATCCGGTCATTTATCCGTATTCTCCTTAAAGAGAACAGGGGGATGAGAGGTTTTTCACTCTCTCCAATCCCATTGCAGCATGACAAAGTGGGGCTTTCTGTGTGTGTTTTGTAACTGTGTATTTCTGTCGACAAGTTATCTGCATTTTTAAATCAATCTTATCGACAAGAGACTCTTCAGCTTATAGTACGTGAGAAACTTCGATGGACGGGCGAAGAATTGAGGAGAAAGAAGAAACTTGAACAGAAAATTTCATTAGGTTATATTCTCTTTAGGAAATATATAAAATTGAAGGCAAAAAAAAAATGACAGCAACATATGAAATAGAAGCAAAACATTTTGTTTTGTGATTGTATTCCATATCTAATGTATGCATGCAAACTAATTTGGGAGAGAACTTATTGACGTCAATTCTCGTGATCGGTATCCACGGAAATATAAGCAGAAAATGCGAAAACAGAAACTGAACGATCGAAACGAGGGAGTGAATCAAAAGACGGAGATCATTTATCAACTGACTGCCTTTTAGTGTAATGAGTCAGGTGTTTTGATGGAGCTTTTAGGGCTCCACTCCAAATATGAGCAGAGTATGCAGTAATTTCTGATTTGTACAGAGTCAAAGAGCTAATCTGAAGTAAACTGTAACGTCTTGAGTGAAAGTGAAAACCCAATTTTCTGGACCTGTTTGTAATATGTTTATACTAAGAGGTTCAAGTTCGCTGTGATCCAAAGAGGGGAAATATCATTTTGTCCAAAGAATTTAGGTGCTGTCAAAACTTTGTTTTGACAGCACCTAAATTTGAAGAGTATTCAATAAGTTTATATTGAATATAAACTTATTCATTATAAATGTATTGAATTCATGAGAAAGAAGAGCAAAGTGTATTGTCATAATCGAAACTATGTATTGGTTATGCTGTCAGATGGAGAAGTCTGTTGAAGGATTGAGCAGTATTCACAGTAGTATGGGGGTCACTTCTGACCAGATCACGATCAAGATAAGATAAGGAATCGTGACGTGATTGGTTGTTCAGATCATGACGTCATTGTGCGTGACGCCATGAGTTTGGAATGTTTGGAATTTCCCTGTGGGCATATGTGTCAGTGACATCAGTTCTTGTGTTTTGGTTCACGTATGGAATTATGGGTGATGGGAGAGATAAGGATTCGTGTCGTGATTGGTAGGGCACTTCTGACCAGTTCAAGATCAAGATAAGATAAGCAATCGTGTCGTGGATGTGTTGTTATCAGATGTAGATAAGTGACGTAATTAGTTAGTTGTAAATAAGAGACGTTATTATTTTGAATGGAAAGGAAGATATATTAGTGGATAAGGATTCGTGTTGTGATTGGTGGGACACTATGAACAAAATAGGTATGGTGAATGGGGGAAAGCGACGTCAGTGTCTTGGATGTGTATTGTTACGAGTTGTAGATAAGTAAACAGCGAACAAGAAATTCATCAGCTTTATCAAAGTTTTGAAATTCATGCACATATTGTTTTCATCATTTGGTATCATTTAAATGAAGAACGGGTCTGGCTATTAAGTTCGTTAATGTTTTTTTATTTTATTTTTCTCTTCTAATGACCAGTATTATTTGATATATGCATGATGATTCACTTGATTTTATCTGCACACTACGATACCTTTTTTTTTCCAATCTTTTTTTAAGAGTTTGTTAATGTGAGTTAAAATATCTACAGTCTCTCTGTAAAATTACTAAATTCTAACAGTTGTACTTTAAGTACGACATTATTTCTAGTATGTTGGAGGTATCTACATATATAATAAATTGTCACTTTTCAGGTGAAATATTCTCCACTAAAATATTCTGGCTATTAATTTAATACATACCCGTTTCCTTTTGCTTCAAAGAGTTGACACAGTTTCTTGGAATATTTGAGGGGTTGCACGAACAAATAAGACTTTTAATTCACTGAGTGGATTTAAAAAAAAAAAAAAGAAGTCACTGGTTAGTTTGTGGCAAGAAATTTCACAAGAGAAAAAAAATAATTTAAGTAAGACTATATATATATATTATATATATATAATATATGTATAATTTATAATATATGTATATAATTTATATATATATAATATATATATAAAATATGTAAATTATATATATATATATAATTTACATATTTTGTTTGAGTGAAATATTATTTATAATTGTATTTACTGAATCTTACATACAAAAAATAAATAAAGTGAAAAATACATTCTTATTTTTTGGTCCTTAATCTGCTTATTGTTAATTTTGCATTGTTGTTCAAGGGTTCTTTCCTTGGTTGAGGAATTGCCATCACATGGCTTTCGACAATGTATCTGAACGTTTCTTCATTTGTGATCGTTGGGAATTTATTACTGTTCTAAATTAAGGGTTATATTTTTATTTTTTTGAAACCAATACATATATTTTTAAGCATTATTAAAAGCACAGAAACATGTGCTATGTTTCAAAAGCATTTAAAAGTACACATTATGTTTTCACGTTTTGGGCATCCAATTTCATTTAAATCAAGAACAGGCCTCCCTATTAACCTCGTTAATGTTTTTGATTTTTCTCTTCCTTTGGCAAGTAATATTTGATATATGCATGTTGATTCTATCATCCAATTTCTTAGTTTGTCCAGAGATAATGAACCAATTTCCCACTTCAGCTGATGGTTATATTTTATTAACCAAGAATTCTGTTTTTTAACAGAATTCTTGGTTAATAAAATTTCTTTCAGGTAATTCATTCCAACTACAAGGTGATTTTGTCAATGCTTATCTTAGAATAATTCCATCGAACATACATATTTCTTTTAACTAATAGTCTATTTTTACTATTTTAATTAATAGCAATTTCTTAGTAATTAAATAGTCATTTAATTATTATTATTATTTCACTGATTATTAGTTCTGATTTTATATTTTATGTTAACTTTCTGTTACAATATTCTAAACAATTAGAACTTTTCACAAAGAAACTTTCAAAGAATTTTGTGGCACACCCATTATTTTTACATTACCGGACACAAAAACACCACAACACACTGCACCTGCTGTATTGTGTTGTGGTGTTTTTGTGTCCGGTAATGTAAAAATAATGGGTGTGCCACAAAATTCTTTGAAAGTTTCAGTTTACCCTTACGATGCCCTACCCTGGCCTTCAAAAATGAACCTTTTGTGCAGATGACTCGACGACGTTTTCCCATGCTGCTGGATATAATGTTATATTACTTTGTGTGGCGAAAGGTAAAATTTGTATTTTAACCTTTCACTTCCACCACCTAATGCTATTTTGTTTTTCTTCCCATCCCAACAATTTCGGACATATGAGTGAGAGAATTAGTCACATGGTCTAACATCCAAAACGCTGTTTGAGAATAAAATACTTAACGTGATAAGGACAAATAATATAGAACACCCTTCGAGCCACAGAGATAAGGTTTGCCCAATGATGTCACAAAGTAAGATAATCTCATGTTAACAACATATCCAACAGCATGTAGAAACATGTCCGTGAAATATCTGCATGAAAGTTTCATTTTGGAAGGAACAGTCAGGGTTAAGGGTCAGGTAAACTGTACCATAAGGAAAAACAAACGAGTCAAGTGTCTTTCCAGTTACTGCAATTCGTTCATCCAGTGCAGCAATCGTATTGTGTTGTGCTGTTTTTTTGTGCACAGTAAAGTAAACTAAAATAATCGGTGAGCCACAAAAGTCATTGAAATTTTCTTTCTTCAGGAAAATAGCACGAGACAAAACTCTTCACATAGATCTAAAAGGATGGAACCGATTATTATTTTAGAAGACATGTACATTGTGATGTATTTATCCAGGACCACTTGGGAAAAGTTATTCAGAAAGTGGTCTGATATCCATGGCTATTTCAAAGATGAGCTGACTACGAAATGGACCTCGGTGAGTGTTGTATTCTGAAATGCCAAGATGGGGAACTAATACTTGATGATACAGGAGTTGATGGAAGTAAAGTTTTTTCTATTAGTTGTGAAGAAGCTGAGAGATTTTCACCAAAAATGTACAACATTAATAATCATTTACTATTTTTGGAAACTGAATTACCATCTATTCATATCATGGGGAAAATTATCGCTAATCATTTAAATTCATCAATGGCAAAATTAGACTTTCAAGATTTTATCCAATTCGATAAAGATTCTTTATTTTGGGACAATTTACGAACATTTTACGAAAACAGTTTGTGTATATTTGATGACAAAAGAATACACAGAATGTTTAGGGAAGCATGGTGTCATTTCCAGACTGACACAATATCAAATGTATGGAAGTGTGGTTACCATGGTATCTGATTTAAAAACTGTTTTGTGTGACCAGCTATTTTGATGTAATGTAACCAAGAAACAGTGAGTAATGAAAATATTACTGATTGAACTGTTTGGAAAATGTTAAAAGTGTAAACTAAATATTGTCAACTATTTTTAGGTAATTACATGTTTCAAAGTTTTCTCTATGAATATACTTGTAAATAGTATTTCAGCAAAATAAAATATGCGTTTGTAAACTTAAATGAACAAAGATGTGTGCTTTTGTTTACTGTGTTTTTTTACAGTGAATTTTTTACTTAGTTATTCTGATTAGAATTTGGTATTTAAATCCACAACTTTATACCTTAATGCAATTCTGTTTAATTATTGTAAAAGAAAATCACTACTGTGATATTAATGCCAGGAACAGGAGAAAAAGTGGTGAAAACTAATATCCATGTAATTGATTATTTTAGAAATTATCTAATGCTAACTATTGATATTGTTTGAGTTATCTGAAAACATTTCTTTCGCATAATCGAAAATCCGAACTGTTAGAATTTGGTGGTTTTACAGAGAGACAGCAGACAATTTAATCCAAAAACGTGACTTAAACTCTTAAAGTTTGGTATAGAAAAAATGTTTGTACTCTCCAGATAACACACATACAAATTTTACCTTTCCCCACAAAAAGTAAGATAAAAACACACCAACATATATCCAATGGCATGCAAAAACATGTCATCTGCGCAAAAGGTTCATTTTTGAAGGAACAGTCAGGATAGGGCATAGTAAGGGTAAACAGTGCTATAAGAAAAAACCATAGAGTCGAGTGACTTTGGACTTAAGGATCATTAGTTCATCCACTGCAGCTGCTGTATTGTGTTGTGGTGTTTTGTGTCCTGTAACATAAAGATAATGGGTGAGCCACAAAATTCTTTGAAAGTTTCCTTGTGAAAAGTCTAATTGTTTAGAATATTGTAACAGAAGGTTAACATAAAATATAAGATCAGAACTAATAATCAGTGAAATAATAATAATTAAATAACTATTTATTTGTGGTGCCATATGAAGTAATCTAAGAAGAAGAAGAATGAAGGAAAACGATTATGAAAAATCGACAGTGGGTGAAAAATACGAATTTTCAGTTATCATTGGCATTATTGATATTTAATTTCCTTTGAATAAGACTTCAAATTTATTTTGTAAAGCAATTTGTATATCTGATGGAATTATTGTAAGATATGGATTGACAAAATCACCTTGTAGTTGGAAAGAATTACCTGAAAGAGTTAAAAAACAGAATTCTTGGTTAATAAAATATAACCATCAGCTGAAGTGGGAAATTGGTTCACTATCTCTGGACAAACTAAGAAACTGGATGATAGAATCAACATGCAAATATCAAATATTACTCACCAAAGGAAGAGAAAATTCAAAAACATTAAGAAGGTTCCTAGAGAGACCTGTTCTTGATTTCAATGAAATTGGATGCCCAAAACATGTGCTTTTAAATACTTTTGAAAACATAGCGAATGTTTCTGTGCTTTTAATAATGCTTAAAAATATATGTAATGATTTCAAAAAAATAACGTGACCCTTCATTTTAAAACAGTAATAAATTTGCAATGACGTCATAATCTGAAAAACCAATCACGTCACGATTCCTTATCTTATCTTGATCTTGATCTGGTCAGAGGTGACCCCCATACTACTGTTGACAAACAACAGAATTTCTTCTGTAACTTGAGGATGATTAGATCTCTTCGTGATAATATTTGCCTGTTTAATTCCTGTTTTTTGAAGTACTTATTATTATCATTACTACCACCATCATCAACACAAACATAACAAAATTTATATTAAAGCAAGTGATATATATTCAAATATTTAAAGAACTTATCTTAAAACCCCTTCGCTTACATGTTTCATCAAATCGTAATAATTCGTTCCTTTTCTTTCAGGATATATAATTAGACATGTCCGAAACGTCAGTTTCTTCATGGTGATTATCACAAGTTTTCAGCACACCATCGTATTTAGGCAGTGAACGGGTTCCACGCCTAAATTAAGCGATGAATTTTTATCCGTTGTGAGACCAGTTTACCTAACTCTTATTCCTGAAGTCTTAAAATGGCTGAAAATTTTTCCATATTTCTCTCTCTCTCTCTCTCTCTCTCTCTCAATCTATCTATCTAGAGTAGCAAAAGGCCCTAATTACGTAACACTTATTCCACCCACGTTGATAAAGTATTATTGGTGTACAGTCATTTTTGGACGACCTGACGTTAAAAAATTAATTTTGGTAAAGTTGCTTTTAAAGAGTAAATTGGTTTGAAAGGTTTGAGTTTGATAAATATATTATCGTTTTCCTAAATCACACCTGGCCTCGTGATAAACAATGGGTGAAATCTTTTCTCAATTTAAAGAAGCAATTGCAGCTTATATAATAGACTTCTAATGATATGCCAACGCGAAGAACATTTTGGGGAAAAAAATAAAAAAAAAACTGTTGTCTGTTTGTTACAAAACACAGGAAGAATTGTAGTATTTGATTAAAAGAGATAGTCTGAACAGAATTTATTTAAGGTTTTATAAAATAACTGCTGATTACATAATAAAAAAGATCTAGTTAAAACGAAGTCTATTGTAGCTTTCCCCCCCAAAAAAAATCTGCTTCGGACTTTTGTTTTAGAGAAGATATTAAGCAAAATACCACAATATTTTAAAGGCATTAAGAAGTCATTATCATAAGAATGATTCTTATTGCTGTCTCAAAGAAGAGTTTATGAAATTCATATGAACCAGGAAATGGAAAACTATATTGGCAATGATAAAAGGTAATTTTTCATTTACTGACGTGCATTTGAACCATCGTGTCTTACTAATCGCAACTTCGTGTGTTATTCTAGATATCAAAATATATTGTTATTATCGGTACACCTCGTAGACCAGTAGAATGACGAAATTTCATAACATGTCATATTATAAAATTTGTCATGGAAATTTGACTGGAAACATCTGGGTTCGAATCCTTTGAAGGGACGAATTTCTAATGGTTGTTCAAATGAAAACGGGTTCTCCTGTCTCATGCAGTGAGAGACAGGAATTTTCTTCTCAAAAACTCGTGTCTCTCCGTCGAAGAAAACAGGCAAATTGGCTGAAGAACACACATACACATAGAGCAGAAGTTTTACGTTGATTTTTTTTGAAAGAAAAAAGAAATTTTATGTATTTTCATCGTTCATTTCTGAGAAGGAACCATAAATGCCGGAAGAATAAGCGCACGCACGCACGCACACACACACACGAAGCACACAGAGTACCAAAAGGTAAACTTTCCTAATAGAATCACAATGGTTTCCTCAGCAAGAAAAAAAGCGTTCTCGTTCTATGCTGAAAGTTCTTAAATTTATTAAGTTCGAAATTATCTGCAACAGTGGACAGATCCGATGAAGATCTGCTGTTGCTTTATGACAACATCGGACGCATCATTGATCTAAAAAGTTGCAGAATACAAAGAACTGCAGCAGTGCATCAAAATAATGACACTTTAATAGGAGGATCCTTTAAACGGATTATCTGTCAGTGTCCCATCAACTAATGACAGTGAAACATAAGCACAGTGGGGAATAATACGAAACGAAGGTGTGGTCGATATATGAGAGAATGAAAAAAAAACTTCTTTTCCATAAAATTCCGCACAAGAACGCCCATCATGGCTCTTTCATCTCTTGCTTAAACTCTAACGGCGGTGCTACAATCTCCAGTGCGCCCATCATTTCTTTCGCTTTATGGTAAGCGCGCCAGAGTGGGAGAGCAGTTTGACAAAAACTATCACCTGTTATCAATCACGACACTTTATCACGGACTCGCTGTCATACTCCATTTTCTACCGAAACGTGATGCGTATCAACCTCACGAATAGAAGGTCAAGGTCGTATAAAACACTACTTTTCTTATTGCTGTAAAGAAAAGATTGTTAGGTGGGTATCCCTCCAGTTAGAAGACCGTTTTATGCCCCCCCCTCACCGCACATATGCGATTCCTACATACTGAACAGATACTTAGAGAGCTGGAAGATGACCGATATCAAGCGATCGTTTAATGTCCTTATAATGGCTCGACTCACCACTTCTAATTTTCGTCGATATTCTAATGATTGTTAGAATATCATCCAATAAAATCCATTTCTTCCTATTATCGCTTAAAAAGTGAAACTTGAAACATCTCATCTGAAAACGTCACATGAGAAAAATTTGAAATGAAAAAGTTTAACTTTTTAACATGTCGTATTTGGCTCCAAGAAGTCTTTGATAATAGTATCGTTAGTAATAACATTTTAGCACAGTCTGAAATATTGAAACTCAACCTTTTACAAATATATATAAAGTTATACAAAAAAACAAGGTTATATATAAAACAGAACACACGCGGACTCATGCACACAGATTGTCTGGTCATAAAAACTCTTAATCAAATTAAAAGGAGAATATAATAGCTCATTCTACTCTTTCTGTCTTTCAAAGGGTGCAATCCAAGATAATCCATGCGAAGATTATTATCGTCTCAATCTTTCGAAAGTTTTAAATTTTCAAAAGGAAAGTTTTAAATATTCCATATTTTTAAATCTTATAAATATTCGTTTATATAGTTAAATATTAAATAAAAGAGATTTATTAACCTTTCTTTAATGATTTTCATTAAGCGGAAACCGTATATTTTCATGCAAATTTCCTTGGCTATTGCAATGATATATTTAACAGTTTTTGAAAATAAAACAACGAATGAAATATAATGAATACAAATTTACTAACTAAAAAAATAAATTATGTACACTCCCGTAAATAATTTGATGTGTAAAAAATTAATTTAGTTAGCAAATTATTTATCTTCATTCCATTTATAAGTTTCTTTTTTTCTCTCCTAAACTTCAATGAAAGTTGAAACCTTCAATTTATTTATTTAACTGATTTATCCAGTTTATCGCAAAAAAGTATTCTTTGATGTTTCTCTCTTTATAAAACCAAGAGCATGAGTATTACTTATCGCTGCATTATTTGCTAATGTAGCACTTCCATCTATACACTGGCCAGTAAATAATACCAGTCTTCATTCTTAAAAATGGTTGCTATGGAAACTGCTAAAAAGAAATCATTGTTCTTTATTGCTTTTCAGAATTTTTTTTTTATTTTTTATTTTTATTTATTTTTTTTTTTTGAAGACGAACCTTTGGATCGCCTGATTTGTGTACATCTGTTTCTGTTGTAATACTTTCTTGTCACGTATTCCAAATTATAAATATGGGAACAGAAAAGATTATCTCATTCTAGACTAGATAAAACGCATCTCTAATTACCGGAGAATTAGAAAACGATGTTCGTGTTGGGAGACGAACGTTTACAAACACTTGATAGGGTTTACAAACATCTGCCACAAGGATAATATCAGATGGCAATTATCAAGGCTTTAATGGCAACGTAATTACTGCATGTCTCTGAATAAACAATATGTGCTGGCTGTGTGTACTTGATGTTGCGGGATTATGCCATCTGGTTCCATATAAAGCACGTCCTTATCCATGCCATATGCACTCATAACTTAACCAGAAGTAGGTCTTCATCTTAATCGTACTAGATAATATTTCTTGCGCTAATGTCTAGTATTTAATTGTTTTATTAATTCATTGAAGTTAGTGTATATATATTACACTAAATGACATATTTCCTGTTCAATATCTGGGTTAAAAAATAGTGTATATGATACATTTTACAGATTAATTAGTTTTATTGAATATAATAATTAAACTATAGTTAAACTTATGCTACATGGTCAAAGACAAATTGAGATCTAACACCGAAAGGACACAGATTTGTCCTTTCGGTGTTAATATGTTGACGTTTTTCGAACCATATTATTCCAATATGCATTTATTTATTTATTTGATTATCTCGCAGTTAGTAAACAATCAGATAAATTTTCTTGAACATATTTCGCAAGACAAATTTTGTTTGCTAATGCTTCAGGAAAAGATTAAAATCAGATTAAACTTTCTTGTCAAGTATAATTATCTTTTGTTCTTTCGATAACTTCACTGACACACATGTGTTTAATAATAAGTGGATGCATCTTTTATACTTGTATAAGGAAATCTATGATTTCTGCATTAATTCCATCAAAAATAAAATTTCCTGGAAAGTAAGATTTATTTTGTAATCAAGCGGAAAAACTTTCTGCACAATTTATAAACGTTCTTTGTATTTCAGATAGGATTTGAACCTACTTCTTTTTATTGAAAGTGCCAATATAATCCAATTCTTTAGACAACTATAAATAATTAGGACTAAACTATATATAAGGGGGGCTCCGCTCCCATGTCGCCTACGGCGCCCAACCTCCCCGAGTTCTGGACTGGTAGGCCGGTTCTCTATGAATTATGATGACTCGAATTTTGAAGACGCGAAGGGGGTTTCCGCCTCCCCGGCACCTACGGAGCACCCCCCCCCCGAGTTCCGGACTGGTAGGCCGGTTCTCCTTGAATTCTGATGACTCGAATTTTGAAGACTCGAAAGGGGGTTCTACCACCTCCCCCGAATTGCGGACTGGTAAGTACAACCCCCTCCCCCGAGTTCCGGACTCGTAGGGATACGCCGGTTCTCCTTGAATTCTGATGACTCAAATTTTGAAGACTCGACACTCAGGGTAGCCCCTGAGTTTGACACGTTTCAAATTACTTGACAAAAAACATGACACAAAAACGTTACAAAAAAAGCTTATCATTTTATATTATATATATATATATATATATATATATATATATATATATATATATAATATAGTCTCCAAAATCATACTAAAGATGCGTTGCATATCTTATAGTTACTTCGGAGAAATAACCATAAGATATGAAACACCAGTTTATTATTTCACAAATCGGGATACAGCCAGATCCAACAGAATAATAATATGCAATTGTTGCATATTATTATTATATTGACATTAAATACATAAAAATTTATTACAGATTATTTTTAATTATTACCACCATTAGAAGTAGAACAGTTTTCTTCCCATAATTTCGTTGTCATTCACTGATGGTTGGTTAGAATATTTTATGCAATTAAATCAAATTTTTAAACAGAAGCGTGGTTATCAATATTTTAAGTTTGATTAAAGAATTTATGTTACGATATACGGAAGACACTCATTTGGCTTTATGATCGAGAACAACAACAAAGATTTGAATAAATATTTACACAAATAATTTTAAGTGAAATTACGAAGTTCAATGAGTAATAATAACTTCCAAGATTATGGGTCTCTCTCTCTCTCTCTCTCTCAGATATTTTATTAGAATAATAAAGTCTTACACGTTACACTGTATTATAACTAAGAGCGCCTTCAGAGAGGTAACAAGGCTAGAAAACGTGGAACGGAAATTCCTAACAACAGTTAGTTTGAATATCACAGCATTATAGCCGAGTATTAAACACTTGAACCAGATTGCATATTGAGCGTGAAGACCATTTAGATGATTACTAGTGTAATGAAAGTCTGATATGATATTTAATCGTTTGAGAGATTTCGAAATAGCATGTAGGATGACACCCTAGTTCCTGTTGAAGGTGCCTTGAGAGCGTAAGATGATTCCATGAAAGTCCTTAAAGGAGGTTGTCTTGGAGGTAAGGCATAGAGACGGATGACAATTCCATGGCTGCATATCCTATATCATTATAGAATATGCAGACAATTTTATCCTTTCTTCCCCTTGTTTACAACCTCGTTCATTTGTTCGTTTTTTCTGGATTTCAAAGTTTTTCTGGTTTAATGTTTCGCAGCCGAAGAAAAAAGAATGTATATATGACAGTTTTTTTAACAAGAGCGTTATATTTTGGAGAAATAAGGAGATTTTGTAGGATCTGAACTGGTTTAAACAAAGATTTTATGTTTGTTTGTTTAAACAGCAAGCTCCTCTGATGTAGGCTAAGAAAACTGCACATTTATATCTGATTCTCTGATCTCAGGTGTATGTTTCGCACGGAACAATAATTTGTTTAAAACCTTTTTTCCAATAGTCATTTTGAAGAAATTGTTGAAAAGGAAGATTAAGTTAATTTTTTTTTTTTGGTATATCATATAATCTTTAACGATGCATAAAGAACATTGGTTGACAACTATTTAGGAAAACGATGAAACTATTTCTTATATATACAACAATCCCTCGATTAATGCGCCTAATGCGTTCTTTAAAACAGGCGCATTAATCGAAAACGCACTAATTGAATGTAATAACCTATGGGAAAAAGTATAATTCTTCCCTCAAATTTCTTTTTTGATCCTTAATTTTTTTTATAAAAGAATTAGGGTATGTCTCAGGTCATAGTTAAAGGAAAATCATGAAGCTGAAAGAAAATAACACATATTCAGAACGCATTGTTGATTAAAAACCTCGATTGTACGAAAAATATTTTCAAATTGTTTCAGAGAAACCTCTTTGGGCTTGCCAGTGGGTGATTAAATTTTCTTCATATTCTTCAGGATCTTCCCGCTGTGCATCTAAATTTAGCAGGTCGGAATCACTAAACTTCTCAGAATGAGATTTAATTAACAGATTCATTTGAAAAGCCTCTAAAATCATTTGCACAATGTGGAAGAATGTGCTTCCAAACGGCTCGCATATTGCTAGCAGTAATTTCATTCGAATTTGCGACTTTATAACCAGGCTGAGATGTCTCTGATTTGGTTAGAAAAGTCTTGGAAGGCATTCGCTTCCAAAAAAAGGACGGTTTCATCGACATTAAATATTTGTTGATCACAATAGTCCCCTTCTTACACAATTTTCTTCAAAATCTCTGGATATCTCCTTATCTGCATTTGCAGCTTCGCCTCAGATTAGAACATTATGTAGGCTATTTCTCTTTTTGAAACTCTCAACTACTAACATGGAATGCTTCTTCTTTTCCATCATTGATAGCCCTTTCTTTCCAGGTTGCAAAGAGACTTAATGCTTTTGATTTAATAAGGCTAGTGTTTTGCGGGATCCGTTTTTGGTTACAATCTTCGATCCATGTAAAAAAGAAGTCTCTAATTCAATCATTATAATACTTTGATTTCGAGTGAGTGCATGATGAACTTCAAGTAGCCTTACCTTTCTATTTGTATTCAGCAGTTGATTCACCAATTTTTGTGTTCTTGTTCCTACCTTTGCTCTGGACTCGCCTTGTTCATTTTTCTTTATTATTTCAAGTTTTTCTTCCAATCAGATTGCTTTTCGAATCATTTTCACACTTCTATTTTTTGCCCACTAGTTCTTTTACTCATGATTAAAGGTTAGGAAAATAACTTAAAATAAAAAAGTAAGGAAAACAATTGCACGAGATATGATCAGCAAAATTCTATGTAAAGCAGACGACAGGAATGTTGGAGGTAAATTTGGAACATAGTGTACATGGAAATAGTGTAGTATGCCATTAAAAAATAACTTTGTAAAATGTTTCAAATCGGTAACTAATTTATTTCATCCTGGTGAATGATTTTTTTAAATAGTTAGCCATAAAAATGTATAGATCGAAAATTTTTAAAATCTGTAACATTTATTTTTAAGATAGGCACACTAATCGAATTTTAGAGAAGCACTAATCGAATTTAGGTATCGAAAAAAATGACGCACTAATCGAAAACGCACTAATCGGGGGCGCATTAATCGAGGGATTGCTGTATATTCAGTCATCCCTTGACTTACGTCGTAAGTCATTTCGGACGTAAGTCGATACATTAAATCAACAGAGTTATAAAGGTTAGGGACTTAACCGTAATAAGTATACAGGAGAATAATCACCCAAATCTTCCTCCACAATCACATCTTCATTACCTTCCCTATGTGAAGGACCAGGTTGCAGCTCTTCTGGTGTAACCTTTGTTTTTGTGATAAAAATGTCCAATTCGCTTTGCTTATTCCTCTTCGTCTCTTCATCATAAATGTGTTTATAGCAAGGAAACGCATCGTTTACTTTCGTTTCTACTAATAAGTGGCGTTCAACATTGGGTCCATGTCTTCAGCCATTGTGAGAACATCGCTAACTTCAGAGAGCATTTCTGCAAGACCCTTCACTGGGAATTGTTTAACTACCTCTTCTTGTTTCTCTTTTCCCTCTTCCATTTCTCGTTTTCCTCTTCTGCTACACGTTGTTCCTCAATTCTTCATTGATGAACTCTTTAGGGGCGATTTCCATGAGTTGAATTATGTCGTTACCATTCCGGCATTCGGATTGTTTGCTAGGTCCACTATTACAAACTTCAAAAATCGTGCACAAACCATTTTAATGTCTTTTTCCACTCATATATTGAGCTCACTTCGTCCCAAACCACAATAATATTTTTAATAGCATGATAAATATTGAATGTTTTCTAGAATTGCATGAGAGTCTGGTCTTCAGTAGCAGAAATTGCTTGTGAAAACGTTCCCTAGATAATACGCCTTAAACACTGCAAGAACTCCCTGATCCATCGTTTGGATCAATGAAGCAAATAAAGAGAAACATGATCTTGATCTGGGTGAAGATCATCGATGTAAGGTGGATGACCTGGAGCATTATCTAGAATTAATAAAGTTTTATATTCTACATTTTCTTTCACACAATTGCTTTCCATTTCATTCGCATTACAGTTGATTAAGGAACCCAGAAACAATTTTTGAGTCATCCACGACTTCTTATATCTCCGCTAATGAACAGGAAGAGTATGCTTCTTAATGTTTTTGAAGGCTCGTGAATTCTCACTGTGCCGTTCCAAAAATGGTTTCCCTAACAGAATCTTAATACTGGCTTTAAGAGCTTTGAAACCAGACAGATTTTAGTTTTTTTGTGAATGAATATCCGTTCGGACATTTTTTTCCGAAAAAAGGAAGGAGGTCTCATCCATATTAAATATTTGCTCTGGCAAATAATTTTCCTCCGTAATAATTTTATCCAATTTCTCCACAAACTCTTTGGCAGGCTTTTCATCGGCACTTGCAGATTCACTATATATTTTCACATTATGCAGCGCAAAACTCTGCTTGAAGCTCATGAATCAACTGGAAGAAGCGTTGAATTCGAAGTCGCAATCGGGCCCTGTTTCGTCCTTCAATATGTTGAAGAGACTTAGTGCCTTAGTGGTTATGGTCATAGTGGTAAAGGGTATGCGCTTTTGCTTCAGGTCCTCTATCCGTGATGCAAGTAGCTTTTCCATATTTTGCAACTTCGTTTCAAGATCAATTGCTCGCCTCGTTTTCTGTGATTCTTCACTAAGTTTTTTGATTGTGCGTGTAGGGACCATGTTTCACAAAACATCCCAAAATATTCACAATAAATACACAAATAACCCATTTCTCAAACAGAAAATCAATAGAGGAACTGATGAAGATACGTTCCGACTACCGAAAGAGGTTGCCGCTGAAAGCGCTGTACCCAGTGTACATGCTTTTGACCAACCTCAAATCGCTTTCATATTCTTTCTCGATAATCTTCTAGTAAGCGGCCACATTCATGCGAAATCATGCACAAGATTCTTTTTTTTTTAAGTTTGTGTATTTGCTACTCACACAGTCGATATATCGGAAAAATGACTGATTAATTGTGTATTTCCCACAGCATGGGCAAGTCGTTCGCCTGATCTCAACTCCTGTAACTTTTTGGGGGAGCCATCTGAAACGCGTGGTGTATGAAGGAAATGTTCCTGATTTAGCAACCTTGAAAGACAGAATAACGCAGCATGTGAAGCAAATCAATGCAGATCTGTTCCGTTCCACTGTAGAAAATGTCATTCACAGAATGCAGTTCTTAGAGCATCTGAAAGGAGGACATATTGAACCACATCTGTGAGTTATACGAACAAAACAATTGATTTGTTATCTCTTCTGGCGATTAATATTTAATTAATCCAAAACCATGCACATACAGCGCCAAATATTCCCTAGTGGCGTAATTTTGTACTATTTTTTATCGTTCGTAAATGTACTTACATAATTTTGGTTGAATTTCGTCCAATACATTTTTCACTACAGGGCTCTGAACACCTCCTCTTTAATTATGGCCACCCAGTAGATGGCTTTATAATATCGATAGACTTATTGCCCCCGAGACTTTCTTTTTCAGTAATCTCCATCGAGAGCATTAAATATTTAGTGGTAATATATATATATATATATATATATATATATATTCTTAAACCAGACATCGTATATACTTCTTAACGGAGATCACATCTCCATTGGGATGATGGTTGCCCATTATTTACACATCTTCCGAAGTGAATAAATGGAACTTGCATTAATTTACGGACATGCGAATATACGAGCTATCAAAAACACTACTAGTCGTAATGTATTAGCTTCATCATGCATTTTATTCAAAGTTTTTATTTCTTAAAGTTTGAAATTATCCATCAAAAGAGTAAAGTGTAGTTCGAAATATTTAGCATTTGTAAATAATGACCGTTAAAATGAGTAATGGCGCCACTGTCTGTGCCATAAAACGATCGGTCCAGTGCTTGCTTTAGAAACATAATGGCGCCATTCTAAGTTGTATTTTTGTTCGAGTAGAGATATTAAGTTTCATAAAGAAGCAAATGACTACATATCAATTCTTAATGTTTCTGAAGGGGAAGAAGAAGAAATATTTTATGACTTTACTTTTCCTAAGTGTAAAAAAAAAAAAAAAAAATGCTCCAACCGACTTCTTATATATTCACAACCAGCTTTATGAATATTAGCATTTACTAATTATTAATCATGTGATAACAGTTCTTTCTGAGCCTGACTATTAAAAAAAACTTAGAATAAAAAATCTGAGTATTTGTTTCTTTGAAAAATAAACAGTAATGATATCAAAAACATTTCAGGATCGCAAAAGCTATTTGCAAAGTTACATGTTTTAACTTTCTTAAATTTTCTTTCATTCTTTTTCACCTCTCCAATAAAAATCGATGCGTTAGTCCCGAGTATTGTTTAAATATGAATGCCTAAAAGTATCTATAATATTTATTTTTCCCTTTTTATGTGACTCACCATAAACAGTTGAAGAAGATAAAAAGTCACATTTTCCTTAAAAATTCCCATTGATAGGATCAGTCGTCAAAGCTGAAATTGCACTGGAATGCAATTTCATCGATAAAATTGGCGGTTTTTCACCCACAAAATCAACAATAAACAAAATTACAACTGAAATACTGTTTATTTCTTTTGAAGTTTTTCATCATTCACCAAGATTACATTCAACATACATTCAACAGACGACATCTAGCAGTAACTACAGATATCTTTAAACGACGTGACAAAAGTAATCTTTAACTAATGTTTTAATTTTCTCTGTTGTTTTCCGATTTATGGCATACGTGCGCGTACGCAAGCGTGGTTTAATGAGTGGGTGACTGTTTACGAGCTCATCTCACGAGCTCTCCAAAAATATTATTACGTCATCAGCGTCCACTTATTTTAATGTTATTGAATTTTTAACTTTAATTCTCTTAAGCAGAACTTGGAATTATTACTAAACTCTAGTTCTTGGCATTATTTTACAAAAGAGAAGGGAGGCGAATATCCTGAAGTGTACATTATTAACATGCAAAAGAATGGCATCTGATTAATGAACGAAGGTCACGAAATACTCCCATTAAACTCCGTTAATCAATCCGTTGATAGATGCTCTACGAAAAATACATTGCTTAGAAAGAAGTCAACACACACACACACACACACACACACACACACACACACACACACACACACACACACACACACACACACACACACACACACACACACACACACACACACACACACACACACACACACACACACACACACACACACACACACACACACACACACACACACACACACACTCATGGGCAAGGTGCACCGTGCCATGTAATGAGTCGCGTGTTAGTAGCTGGTAAAAATTGGAAGAATATGATTCTCCCAAGTCAGTGCAACTGCGCCCAGGTGAAATTACTACTTGAAGGGGATTGACGCAGTTTGAAAGTTGCAGGTATATCTGTTCGGAACATTATTGACAAAATGAACCATCCCGACGCAAAAATCAGTGTACTGATACCATACTGAGATAAATGCGCAGGGAATCAACTACAAGTGCTACCAGCAGTGGACGATTTTCACCGCACTCACCTAATGTGATCGTAGGGTGCTACGAAGGAATAATATGTAAAAGCCGCCATTCGTCTACCGATTCGGCGTTCCAGGTATCGGCTGGAACACGAATCTGTACAAGAACATTCAGAACCGAGGCTCACGACATAGGTTTCCATGGCCGGACGGCAATGTGCAAGCCCTACTTTACCCAAACCAACCACTTAACCCAAACCAGAAAGAGTGTGTACAGTGGGACGTGGAAGCGTGAAAAACTGTGTTATGGAGTGGCGATCATGTAACTTCTGTTGAGCAGATGGACGGGTATGAGTGTGGTGGATGCCTGTTGAGCTGCTCTTATCAGAGTGCGTAACTGCGAAGTACGGAGGTGGCGGTGTGATGATATGGTCCTGTTATTCCTAGTTTGTCCTCGTTTTGATCTCTGTTTGTGGTTCCACGAACATGGAACACCGAGAAGTATCTGAACATTCTGGACAATGCAATAATTCCTACTATGTGGCGTTTCTACGGAACTGACCATTGTCTCTTTCAGCAAGAAAATTTCTACGGAACTGACCATTGTCTCTTTCAGCAAGAAAATGCGCCATGTCATAAACTTGTTGTAACTGCATGGTTTGTGGAAATGAACATCATTACATTTGACTGGCCTCCACAGAATACAGATCTCAACCCTACTGAGCATATGTGGGATCAACTGGAGAGTCAGGTGAGGTCAAGGTATGTCAGCTCCACAACAGTCCAGGACCTCATTACATGCTTACAGGATGAATGGTCCAAAATTCCCATAGATCGCTTTCATATGCTTGTGAGTATGCCCCACTGGATTGCTACAGTCTTCGCAGTAAAAGAAGTCCCTACGTTTTATTAAAGTGGGCGCCATGGCTGTTTATTCTCCACCTTGCAGGATGTCAAATGACTTCTTTCCAAGCAGTGTACTTCAAAACGTAATAAATAATCTTCAATTATCCCCCCCCCCCCGATAATATTTTCATTAGCCAATCCGACCTTAACGTCTACATCCCCATCTAATTCAATGGGTAACCTAAACTAGGTTGTTTCTCGATATGCGTCTAACTCAATTATTGAAGAAGAATCATAATCTTCGTTGATAAGATAAAATGTTAGACACTTTGATTGCTTGTATGTTTGCGGATCTTTTGTAATTTTCACTACAAGGCAGTGAACACTAGTACTGTTATCTCTTGAAAAGATACGCATTTGCCAAATTTTACTTATTCCAACGACTATAATAATAATTTCAGTTACAAAACGAGATATTAGCAGAAAACAAAAATGTATTGATATTTCATTGATCTTGAAATTATTAAGTATTATTAAGTATTCAATAATCCAATACTGTAATGATCCAATACCAACCCAATGTAATGATCCAATGTCAACCCAAGCATCATTTGATCAAGACAGAGAGACACTTCTTAGAAATAAAACACTTCTTCATAAAATCAGAAAATTTGATTAAAAAAAGTATAATGCGGCGCACAAGTCTTTAGCAATGCTATAGATCTACTGCAGTGCAGAAGGCCAGTGGCGCACCCAGAGGGGGGCCAAGGGGCCCTGGCACCCCCAAAGAAAAGGAAAAAACACTAGAAAAATTTCCAAAAATCTTTTCCTAATGAAAATTCATTTTTTTTAATTTATGTTGTGTGCTACTTATGAATTAGCGATCACTGCAGATGCTCAGTTATAGGTCGTATGCGATGTGTAGTGTGTATTCTCAAAACGTCGACTCAACTCGGCCCCCCCCCAAAGGTTAAATCCTGAGCGCTCAGCCCCCTCCAAGATTAAATCCTGAGTGCGCCACTGCAGAAGCCCAAATGAATAGACTTAGGCCAAAAGTGCATTGCTTGTAATAAGATCAGAGCATTGTTTTGTTACTTCTTTAGTCCACTCACTATCGACGGTAGACGACTTCATCGGAATCCATTAATGCGCTTGGGTTTAAGGAGCTCACTGAGTCAAAACATGGCAATCACCTGTACTCCAAAGGCACTCAAGTGGCGACCATAACTTATTTATAACAGAAATGGGAAACTTCTAGAAAAACCTCTTTTATCTTTCTGTATATGAGTTTTTCTATTAACTGAGTTGTCCATGCTATCTTTATTTTGGGTATCCATTATTGTGCCAAGCTAGTAAATGCTTGTCTTGTAATTAGCCAACTGGAACATTGATCCGGTGTGCAGCCATTTTAAATGGTAACTTCTAGTTTTATGCAAAAATATTTAAGAGAACATCGAACTATCCTTAATAGTTGTGAGCTAGGCTGTACAGTAGTTAGCTGCGCATACAAATATATATCTCTTCTATAAGAATTTAAGATTTATTTGTTTACATATTAGCCTTGAGAAGGAATTAAATGATGGATTCTCTCTCTCTCTCTCTCTCTCTCTCTGCAATGAAATTTGAGCATATCAGAGGATTTACCGGAATAACGGGGATCAACTGACGTGTCAAACTATTTGATTGCCAACATTCTGTAATGAGATTGATCACCTTATCTCACCTTATCTGTAATATTAGACTGAATGAATGTCACGGCCAAGTAGCTCGAGTTCATATAAATCTCATTAATGCTATGATAGAGCAGCTAATCCTATTAGCCTAGTCTGTTTGTTTGTCACCTGTGTTCTATGGATGGGTTGTCTATTCGCTGAGAGAAATAACCTGACTATCTGGCAGGCTACCACTTCCAACGTCATATGATATCGCCTAAATCACCAAGTTGAAAGGATCTTATAAACGTTCTACTCATCCGGGATGACATTTAAACACAGAGTTTTTATACCAAAGCATGGAAAGTTGAGAATCGTAATTATGTCCATAAAGAAGTAAATCAGGATGATGGTAATATTTATAATTACGAGATTCATGTAAAATGTAATTAAAGAAAAATGAGAATATCAGATGTGTGGAATCAGAAAATTATTAGTTGAGTGGTATTCAACTACATCAAGCCCTTGGATATTCAGTGAACGCAATGATAATTTACCAGTACTGAAAAGTGACTTTTTATTATTCTTTTTATAAACAAGGAGTAATAAAACTATCATGTGTTAAAGAAAAGAAAATTTAATTCTGTGCGCGCGCATGTGTTCCGAAATCTCCTTATTTGAAAACCCTTGATTTAGAGTAGTATGTATTCTCTGGCATTGTAATCACAATGGCAAATGTAGTTTAGGAATGTTCTCATATATTCGTATTATAATGATAATATTTTTAGTTTGATTTCGTTCCTGATGCCTGCTCGTTCCAACTCTTAATCTAATAAGAACGTCATTAAAATGGAGTTGGTCCACCTTTTGCTGTTATAATAGCTTTCAATCTTCTGGACACATTTGGAAGCACAGGATTGTCTAGAATAGGGTTAGAGATTCATTGTCACTGGTCATGTCACTCGTGGAACTAAGCGCACTAGCCCGAACCTTTTCATGGTTCGGGCTAGTGCGCTTAGTTCCACGAGTGCGCTCATCCCACGAGCTCTCCAAAAATATTATTACGTCATCAGCGTCCACTCATTTTGATGTTATTGAATTTTTAACTTTGATTCTCTTAAGCAGAACTTGGAATTATTACTAAACTCTAGTTCTTGGCATTATTTTACAAAAGAGAAGAGACGAATATCCTAAAGTGTACATTTTTAACATGTAAAAGAATGGCATCTGATCCACGATCTATACTATAAAATGATAAGCTGAAATTGGAAACGGATGTGACTCGGCTTGAAACGGATGGAGGCTGTAACATTTTTGTGTAACGTTTTTATGCAACGTTTTTTGTAACGTTTTTATGTAACGTTTTTTTGTAATTTTTTATGCAACGTTTTTTGTAACGTTTTTGTGTAACGTTTTTGTCAAGTTATTTGAAACGTTTTGAAACTCATGGGCTACCCTAAGTGTCGAGTCTTCAAAATTCGAGTCATCGGAATTCAAGGAGAACCGCCCTACCAATCCGTAACACGGGAGGTTGGGAGCCGTAGGCGCCATGGGAAGGACCCCCTCCTTTTGAAGACTCGACACTCATGGGCTACCCTGAGTGTCGAGTCTTCAAAATTCGAGTCATCGGAATTCAAGGAGAACCGGCCTACTAGTCCGGAACACAGGGGGTTGGGAGCCGTAGGCGTCAGGGGGCGGAGCCCCTACCGTATACATAATAATACAGGATCAAAACAAATTTCACTGATTACCTCAAACAGATAATACAATGTATGGGTTTTAATTAAGACGTCAACAGTTCTTTATGTGTTAGGACTGCAATGACATCTGCTGTTTCATCATTGCGGAAGAATTTATGTATAAACGGCAATGTGAAACAACTGGCAGGCGGAAGAAACAACTGGCATGTGGAACAACGTCTGGCTGAGTGAGCCAAGTTAGCTGGCTTTTGCAGACATGGAAGAGATCTGGGCCTCACCACGTTACTATTCTCTGTCCCAGGGTATCCCAAATTGTGTTCCGGGGGAAGTGAATAAGTGTTCCATGATGTCAGTGACCACGCCATGTATTTTTAAAAATGAAAGTAATTCGGGAAAGGGAATACTCCTGTTTATGACCGGTCATAAAAATTACCCGCAAGCCGATTACAACAATGGGCGATGTACCCTCTGTTCTCAAAACTGAACGAAATAATATCTGTGTTGCAAATGTTAGTGACCAATCAGCAAGGAAGTATAAAGAAAATCTTTCCACTGAAATTGAAGATCAAGGTATCCGGTTCTCAATTATAGTAATGTTGAATACTTTCTTCGCAAGTTCGTGTTGTAGGGTGAAAGTTTCGAAACCGTAGTGCCGTGATTTTTTAAACGTAATAGGCCTACAGAATTAAATTTTAATATGAATAAGAGACAATGGACTTTGTTTATTTTTGGGGGTGTTTGGAGGAACTTATTGAAGGTGTTTGTGACGCAACAGATAGTGATTCATTCATCTGCAGTCTAAAAGCGATCTCCAGGATGTACAAAAGGAGGGGAAAACTACCAGCACACAGCAGAAAAAGTCTGCATTCACTCGTAAGTATTTATAATATTATAAATTTTTGGTGATCAGAATGGGATATGTCAATGAAAATCAGCACAAATTAATTTAATGATGTTGGTTTGAGGAAACTACAATATGCTACAAGATTTCATTAGTCCAGTGATTGATAACTGTTTTAAATGTAATTTTATATTTGTCAACATGTCACACCGTATACATAAGTGTACTAATATTCTTTATGATTATGTCATAATTAATTATTAATACATTACAAAATAACCAAGGTGTTCCGTGAAAATTTCCGAATTTGTGGAGTGTTCCTCCGTAGGAAAAATCTGGGAAACGCTGCAGTCAATCGTATAGTTGACCATGGAGAAAAGGAAATATCTTACAAGCTATGCTTTGGAAGTTGGAATCTCTTCAACGTCCCAAGCTGTAAATAGTTACAGGGAAGAAGACACTGAAACTGTGAGTAAAACGAGCGCTGCAAATGCACTCCATGATGATGTCAACTTAAATCCGAAAGGAAGGTCGGCATCTGATATTCCTCGTTTAAAAACAAGAAACAGGATCTTGAAAATTGGAATGTGAGAAAATTATTATTATTATTATTATTATTATTATTATTATTATTATTATTATTATTATTATTATTATTATTACATTACACCTCCAGGGAGTCGAAAGACTCATCGAGGGAGGACACCTACTCTACCATTCTCTGTCTTCACCACCATTCTACCAACCTGACATTATATAAACTAGGGAATTTTAACAACCTTATAGAGGAAATGAAAAGACTTAAAGTTGATGTGATGGGAATTCGTGAAACAAGATGGCCTAACAAGGGAAAACTAGAAAAAGATGGCTTTACATTTATATATTCTGGTGGAAAAGAAAGACATCTTTAAATATGTAATGGGGCTGGCCCACAATGAAAGAATAATACTTATTAAATTAGCCATAAAGCCTTTTATCATCATAATTATCCGGGATTGGCCCTACGATGACTCACAATGATGAAGAAATAGAAGATTTTTATAACTTACAAAAATCTTTGGAATATGTAAAATCAAATGAGATGGTAATAGTGATTAGTGACATGAATGCAAAGGTTGGAGAAGGGGAAGAAAATCCAGTTGTTGAAAATTTGGATTAGGCGAAAGAAATGAAAGAGGTGAGATATTGATACAATTCTGCATTCAAAAGAACTTACGGATAATGAATTCTTTCTTTCAACATCCAAGCGCAGACTATATACTTGGACAAACCCGGATAACTCTAAAAGAAACCAAATAGATTTCATAATGATAAATAATGGTTACAAAAATAATGTAACCAACATAAAACAATACCTAAGTGCTGATATAGGTTCAGACCATAACCCTGAATTTACATTAAAAATTAAACTAAAAAACAATTCTCAAAACAGTTATATTGAAAGACTTGACTTGACAGCTCTGAATATACCTGACAACATAATGGTGTTTAACTCAGAAATTAGGAAAAAATTTGATTTGATCATGTAGGATATAAAACCAAAGACAGTATACCTTGTAACACAGAGGAAATTGCAACAGGTGGTCATATTTTAGAAGTGCAATATATGAGACAGCTAACGAGGTTATTCCAAAAATTAAATACAATAAGATAAAACCCTGGATGACTGAATCAATACTAGAACTTATGAATGAAAGACGAAAAAAGAAAAGTACACAACAGTATAGAATACTCAGTAAAATTATAAACAATGAATGCAGGAAGGCTAAAGACAAGTGGCTAAATGAAAAATGTAAAGAAATAGAGGAATTGGACAAGAAACACATTTGTAAAGAAATGCATAAGTCAATCCAAGTTCTGACAAATATAAAGAAAATTTTCAACCATAATCTTTGTATAAAAGATCAAAATGGAAAAATGCTACCAGAGATACAAGATATCATAAAAAGATGGGAAAAAATATGGAAAAGATCTGTTTAACTCTGATCGCACAGACGCTCAGATATACAAACTATATTGATACAAAATACGGATGGTGAACCGATTGCATATGAATAAATAGAACACGCTCTAAGTCAAATGAAAACAGTTAAAACACCAGGCCCTGACCAGAATTGAATTGTTAAAGAAAGTAAATGAAAACACACTTGATGACCTAAAGGTTATTTAAATAACATCTATGATACATGATACATCCTGATGATCTAAGGAAATCTATCTTTGTCGCTATTCCCAAAATTCCAAGAACGTATGAATGTTCAGAATGTAGACTAATAAGTGAAACAAACCATGTTACAAAATTACTACTCTACTGAGAATAATCCTAGAAAGAATAAAAAGCACTTTGTCAGTAGAAATAGAAGACACTCAATCAGGTTTTCAAAACGATAAAGGTTCAAGAGAAGAAATTTTCAATTTGAGAACATTATGTGAAAGAAGCCTCGATAACTAGAAAAGCATGCATCTTTGTTTTATTGATTACACGAAAGCAATTCAATAGATCACAAGAAATTAATACATATCCTACAGAATAATGGGCTAAAAGGAAAAGATCTACGTATAATTACAAATATATACTGGAATCAAATGTCCTCAATAAGATATAAAAATGCATATTCTGACAACTTTGAAATCAGTAAAGGAGTAAGAGAAGGTCTTACTCCTTATCAAGGTCATATCAACATCAAAGTTTTATCACTCTTACTGTATAATATATATAGTGAGCAAGAGTCTTGAAAATTATTTCAGAACTGAAGGGTGTAATAGTCAGGGGTAGGAACCAACAACTTCAGGTATGCAGATGACACAGTCCGTATAGCTGAATCTGAAGATGATCTTCAAAACTTAGTCAAGAAATGTCAACAGAAGCTTAGACATGGGACTAATTATTAACCCAAAGAAAACAAAGTGCATGATTATATCAAAAGAATCAATCAATAAGGAACTAAACATAACTGTTAACAAAAAGAAAATTGAACAGGTTCAGTCTTTTATATTTTTGGGACAAATGTTTACAGAAAGAGGAAATTCCCTTAAAGAAATAAAAAAAAAAGAAAGAATAGAGTTAGCAAGAAAAGCCTTTATTGATATGAAAACTGTTCTAACACCTAGAGACATTAATATAGACACAAGAAAAATATTAATAAAATGCTATATCTGGCCCAGCCTTCTCTACATAGTGAAACTTGTACTTTAAATAAAGAAGCAAAGGAAAAATTAGAAGCTCTCGAAATGTGGACCATCAGAAGAATGTTGAAAATACCATGAACAGAGAAAATGAAAAACGAAGATGTTTTAAACAAAGCAAAAATGAAAATAATTAAAGAACGAAAACTTAACTTAAATATTTTGGACATCTAACGAGACAAGAAGGCATTCAGAAATTACTATTAAAATGGAAACTGGATGGAAAATGAGGAGGACCCAGGAGAATGTGGTTTGAAGACATTAAGGAGTGGACTGGCTTTAATTACCATACATGTTCCAGAGCCGTGACATGGTTGCCAACCTCCTTCTAGCAGGGGATGACACTTGAAGAAGAAGAATTCCGGTAACTTCAAGCAATTTGTAATATATGATAATCATATGGTTATATGATTATATTCGAAAATTAATACCAACAGGCAAGACATCATCATGTAACTGTTAGGTAGCACAAATCTCTCTCTCTCTCTCTCTCTCTCTCTCTCTCTCTCTCGCAAACTGACAGACTAGAACTTAGTCAATCCAGAGGTCTTGAGAACTGTCAGGAATTTGATGATGTATACAGCGGATATTCTACATGGTTTCATGGATGGTTAAGCTACTTACATCATGCAGCACATAAGCTCTGGATTAGGCAAAACTACACTTCATTTCATTCAATACACGATGAATTGACAGCGATGAATCTACATAGAAGGGATCGTATAGGTGAAATTGTACTTTTACCGTTAATTTCATGAGTTGTACTTCAAACATTAGAAGCATTATAATATTTATATCGCTGTGATTTCGATGCAGTTTCAATGTTTTCCTAAGTTGAATTATTTAAACTCATTTATTTGACAAAATATTAAAAAATCATCTGAATAGCTTATTTACGCAATTTTTGTGCTATTAACTGTTGTAAATATTAAACAATATACAAATTAGTTCAAAACTATTTGAGTAAGTTCGAAAAGTTATCATTCTGACTCTTTAAATTTGCAATTAATTGAGAGGCTCATACAGAATTGATGGTATAAACAGGTATTTGTTTACTGCAGGTTTTGGTTTTTAATAAATTTAAACGACCGCTTATGGACTTATGCTTTGTATTCTCATATTCTGTCTTTATAAGAAACTTACGAATGTTTACTTTGCACTTGGTTTAAATTAACCGATATAGCTTATGATGTGATAGAGCGGACAATCTATGAGTTCGCTTGCTTGTGTACTTTATAAACTGGTAAAGTACATAAAGAAGACCTACTTATCCGACTTCACGCGATATTATCACCGCTGCAACACACGCTGATCAAACATTTAGCTAAATTATCATGCATTGTAAACAGAATTTCACATGCAAAGAATTCAAATTATCTAAAGAAGACTCAATTGCAAACAAGAAGGTTTGTGATAAGTAAATAAATATAATTTGAAACTTGGCATTTGTTCAGTCTTTCTTTACGAACTTATAAATTCTAAAGCAATGCATCACGTAGGTAAGGTAGCCAAGTGGCTTATACTTTCATATTACATCTTTCGTGTGTTAATCTAACTCATAAAATTTTGAAAGAAAACCACAGTATAATATTGTAGCAATTTAGATGAATGACTATAAATATATTTCTCAAGCCAGTTCAGTCATTCAATGAGGATGGTGAGTTCATTCCTGGAGAATGACAATCATCCTCCTTCTAAAGACGTTCATAAAGATCCCTGCCACGGTGGAATTAGATCCCATAGTCTCTGATGGTTGGAGAGCGGAGACGCAATCCACATACAGTAAAACGAACATACTGCATATGAAATTAGCAATATTGTATGACAAAAGTGTTTGTTGATTCCCCATCATTTCATTGGCCCAGTTTACTCCTTCATAAATGAAGACTGGGCACAATGCCCATACTTGAGTTTATACCACTTGTATGATTGTTCACTGCATCTCTCTCTTTTTTTTGTTTGTTTGTGTCTTCTTATTTGTTGCTCTCCTCATCAAAAGATTGAAATCCTAAATATCACCGCAACATGATTTCCTCCTGATGATTTGTCTCTGCAAGTATTCTTTTGCCAAGGAGGATAAATGCTAGCAGAAATGCGAAAAGAATCTATGCTTTGAATGTCACTCATTGAATGTGTATAAAAAAATACATTTTAGTTCTCTTTCATGATGCTTGAAATACATAATTTTGAAATGCATAATTTTTTTTTAATTGTGAGTGACAATAATCTTCTTCTTCAGTATGCCAACGTAGCCATCAAATTTGAAGTATTTCTTGTAAGAAAGGCAACTCACACGATGTTTACTCGAAACTGAATTCAAAACTATCGATAAACCAGGTTTAAAATTGCTTAGTATCTTTAACATAATTATACCCAAGTTAGAAATACTTTCTACATATATACAGTATTTGTTGCTGTAAATATCAGTGCAGCCAGAAGCAAGACAGATTTCTTTGATTGTAAATGTCTGGGCTCATTTCTTGGAGTAGTACCGGACGAATCTTTACAAGTACTTTTAAAATGAAGGTAAGTCAGCCTTGCTGGAAAAAATGGGATTTTGCCTTCTGTAAAACATGCAAATTGAGAACGCAGGCGTTTTACAAGCATACACCCATTTTATTGAGTTAGGTTTATGATCCGCTTTGCAACTGCACATAATTGCAGGTAAATATCTTGGCATAAATACAGTTAGAAAAGCCTCTCAAAAAGATGTTTCAGGAAGTAATTTTTATCCCTTTTGCAGCTATTTCGAAATGCATTAGAAATATCCTTACAGTTGCTGGAGTTATTTCTTGTTTTCTTTGCACGTGGAAAAGCGACTTATCGAGATGACGGGCAGCTTGTGACACATCATTCTATTTGTCCGTTTCCTCGTTGGCTTGACGGACAGTATTTATGAATACAAAATACATTTCAGTGATCAGCTGCATTCCGGTTTTCCTATTTTCAGTTGCACTGCGGATAAAACTTGTCGCAGCTGATGCAGGATGAACTTCAATATTGTTGCTGCTACTGAAATTTTCCTTCCTCGTTTTACTTCTTTTTGTTTGTTTGTTCATAGGGCCTTATATAATCGCTCGTGAATTATTTTTCTGTCTTCCGAGCAATTCCATATCCAGATCTGCTTAACTCTACTTTTCTGTTTAGTAAGTAGCACGTCTATGTTTTGTAGTTCGTGAAATCGAATTACATATATAAATCATAGAAGACCAATTACGAGATACTTAAGAACAATTTTTCAGAGCAAGTTTTACCATTGAAAGCTTAACCGTCATAAATATAGTAATGAAGTTACCACGAAAATAACTTCGGTTGCAATGATGAATCAGGCGCAGTAAAGTGTCAAATAATACTGTCTATGTGTCCTTGCCTGAAATTATTTCACGTTATAGAAGAATAAAAATAAGATATTTGCTTAAATTATATAATTCGATGCAAAGAAAATATTCGTGTTTACAGAAAATATTTCATTGTTGAGAATCTACCAAGAAGGTTATTGTATAGATTTCATTGTTACTGGAAAACTATTAAAAATTGTATTTTTATGAACAGATTTAATTCTTGACTGAAGAATTAAATGTTTTCATAAAAATTGATTTTACAAAAAACGCATCATGACGTTTATCAAGGTTGTTCTTCATTGTTATTCTAAATAAATCTTTTACGGAATAAAAAAAATTCATTTATAGAGTTTGAAATTATTTTTATAGCCGAGCCTTCGTAGTTCAGTCGTATAGACCAGCGCTTCCCAAACTGTGGGCCGCCGCCCCCCTTAGGGGCCTTACGTTTTGTTGAGAGGGGGCCGTGAAACAATGAAAACAAATTTAAAATGTTTTAAGACTAAGAAGATTTTTTTTTCTTAAAAGAAACGTATTTAACATTTATTATTTATTTATTTTTTTGTTATTTTTTATATTTTAATGGAAAAATTCACACATTGGTATTAGTTCACAAACTTTGCTTTCTGCTATTTCGGCGATTAATGAATATTACTAAATATATGCTTATTCATATAAGTTTCATTTCAAAGCAGTGGTTAATTATATTTACATTGAATGCTCTCCAGGGAAGCTCCAAATCTTCCCGTCCCTTTCATCACGCGTTCGTAATCAAGCGATCGTTGATATTGACTTTATATACATATCAAAACTCGTTGTTTATTATTACTGTCATCCGAGCTAGTTTTCCGTTACTTCACACATGAAAATGAGCTTAAACAAGTTCATGTGGGACAATAGTAACTTGCTTGCAGCAGTAAACAACACGCTCTCCCCAACAGTCACTATACCACAGAGGCAAGAAAAATAAGTACTTTTATTATGTCAGTGATTAAGGTATGAGCAGTCTGCTAATATAGTTGTCAACAAATAGTGCAATTAGAGACAATTAAGATAAAAATGACACTAATTAATGAATCCCCTCATACACATGTCCCCTCATACAGAAACTATGCTGTATATATATAGATTCAAATAAAACCATATGTTGCACCGAAAAACACAGTATCTAACTAAAATCTATTGTTATTAATTAGATGTGTGTGAGTTCGATTTCGCAAGGCAGCAGTAAAATTCAACGGAAAGTGTTAAAATTTGTAAACGTGTTAAAACATATATATATATATATATATATATATATATATATATATAATGAATGTTATGGCAGTTTCACATATGGAATTCGGTTGAAGAGAGCATTTCAACTCAATTGTCAGCAATGCTTTTATCTTTTGCTCGCGCGATCTTTTGTTAATGCCGCACCAATCATATGCACGTTTTAATAACTTGCCTTTGCTGTCTGTTTCGCGTTAGGCTTAATTACCGTAAAGGGAGAAAAGTCACAAAAGAGAAAAATGTTCCTGGTCCGGGAATTCTCTTATTCACATAATATTCACTAATTTCATGTTGTTAGTCTGTGGTGTGCCAGTATCGGTTAGTGGTGATATTATTTGATCTATTCTACGTTAAAAATTTAACCCTGAGATGGATAAGTGGCTGATAAAAAAAAATCCAGCATACAATCAGAAGAAGCAGAAACAGACTAAAAAAAAAAGGACAGTATTTCATATTTTACCAGAACAGCCCGCGTCGTCTTCAGCACCAAACGGTAAGAAGCAAAAAATGTCGCATGAAAAAATGCGAAAATACCATCCTTCTTATTTGAAATATGGGTTTGTACCATCACATAATAATCCAAACAAAACTATGTGTATAATCTGCTGTAAACAGTCATGAAATGATTGCATGCGACCCGGGAAACTTTGTCGTCGTTTAGATACTGTTCATGGGGAATATAAGAGTAAGACAATTGAGTTTTTTCAAAGAAAGGCTGAAGAATTAAACGAAAAACTAAATGTTTTTCAAAGCATGTTAAACTGAATGACAAATTAGTAAAAGTATCTTTCGAAATTTCTTTGTTAATTGCAAAAACAAAGAAACCTCATACAATTGGTGAATACTACGTCTTACCAGCAGCAACAAAAATTTGCGAAACTATCTATGGTTCCGATATATATCGGAACTTAAAAAAAAATTCCTGTGTCTAATAACACAATTAAAAGAAGAATAGATTGCATTGCTGATAATATCATGTCTACATTAATTTCACGAATCAATCAAAGTAATGAATTCGCCATTCAGCTTGATGAATCTGCGGATAATACAAAGGACGCTAATTTAATGGTTTTTGTTAGATCCTCTATAATTTTCAAATTCATGAAGATCTACCGTTTTTGGTTATACCGAAAACATTTGCAGAAATGTTTTCGGTATAACCAAAGGAAAAGATATATTTGAAAAAGTGAATTTTTAAAGAATATGAACTTGATTGGCAAAAGTGCATCGGAATTTGCACTGATGGTGCCCCAGCCATGACGGAGAGAATTTCAGGTTTTGTAGCAGAAGTAAATAGTTTATCCGAATGCAAGACATGTTCATTGCCTTATCCATAGAGAAAGCTTAGTATTTCGACAAATGGAAGAATCGCTGAGTGAAGTGTTATCAGAAGTTTCTACTGTAGTTAAGTATATAAAAAGTAATGCTACTAATACAAGACTGTTTCGTATTTTATGCCAAGAGATGGATTCCAATTACGACACTCTTTTATATCACACAGAAGTAAGGTGGTTTTCCCGCGGAAAAGTTCTGAAACGAGTTTTAATGTTGAAAGTTGAACTACGAATTTTTCTTCTTGATAAGAATCTCATGTTAGCATCTCATTTTTGTGATCAAAATTGGTTGTGTTTCATTTCTTATCTGTCGGATTTTTTCGAAAAAGGTAATGAATTGAATCTTTCTCTGCAAGGAAAAAGCACCAATATATTAACAGTTAACATTAAACTGCAAGCATTTCAAAGTAAACTTTCTGCGTGGTTAAAAAGTTTTAAGGATAATAAAACGGAAATGTTTACTTCTCTTCATAAATATGTTAAATAAAATAATATTTTACTATCAACAGAAAACAAAAGGATAATAATTAACCACCTCACAAATTCTATGGGTTTTTTTCGTAAAATATTTTCCTAATTTGAATGAAGATAAAGAATATGATTGGATAAGAACACCATTTGCTCCTTCTCTACAATTTGGCAATCTTCCATGGTCATCCCAAGAAGAACTAATTGATATGAGAGCAGATTCAACCCTCGAATCAGAATTTCTTAACAGTGATATATCGGAATTTTGGATTCGACGACAAAAAGAATGTCCTTCATTAGCAAACGCAGCCTTAACTATGTTAATTCCTTTCACATCTACATACCTTTGTGAAACAGCATTTTTATCGTTATTGATAATTAAAAATAATCATAGGTCCTGCTTATCAAGAAGAATTGGAAAGCAATCTAAGAATAGCCATTTCAAATATTTCACCTGATATTGACTTTTCGTGTAGCAGTATTGAAACACATCCATTACATTAAATTATTATTAAACTTCTTTTATGTTTTTAATTCTTTCTTAGAACAGGTGAATTCATTTAACTACCTAGGATGTATGATCACATATGAAAATGAAAAAGATATAAACGTAAAAACTGCAAAATATCTAAAGGTAACAGGTATAATTAACTCTATATTTAAACCAAACCTAGTTCAAAAACAAACCAGACTAAAAGTATACAATACATTAGCCATACCAGTCTTAATGTATGGAAGCAAAATCTGAACAATAAAACAAAAAGACAAACAAAGATTAACAACAGCAGAAATGAAGTTTATGAGAAAAACTACAAAGTATACCCTATTTGATCACAAAAGAAATGAAGAAATTATGAAAGAATTAAACCAAGAACCAGTAATAGAAAAAATTAAAAATTATAAACATAAATGGATGGAACACGTTTAAAGAATGAAAACAGAAAGATTACCAAAACAAGCCTAAAGTACAAGCCATTAGGAAAAAGAAAACCAGGACGTCCTCTTAAACGATTCAACGATGACTTCTAAGGCTGGAACAAGCCATGCTAGGCCTAAATCCTTGATACGCATGATGATGATGATGATGATGATGATGATTCTTTCTTTATTACTAATCGTCTAACGTTTCATGTGCTTGTGTACAACATGCGAATGTACAATAACAATGTACAATAACTATATAAAAATCTGAGATAATGTGCCATGTCAAATGTGTATGTAAGATGCTAAAATATAATATTTGCATTTGATTTTTGCAATATTCGCTGCATATATTTTTGGATATAAATTATAAATTAGTATTGAATATAAATACAATAAATATTATAATAAAAATATATGCCTCAATTATGATTTTATTTCGAGGGGGGGCCGTGAAATTATTTTAATTTTTATAAAGAGGGCTCTGACATACAGAAGTTTGGGAAGCACTGGTATAGACGAATCCTTTTGGTCAGAAAGACCTGGGTTCGATTCCCGTCCAAGTGAAGAGCCTTTATCTGATCTCGTTCGACTAAAGGTGAGTTAACCGGTGTCTCACAGGTAGGTAGATTGTTTTATGACTCGAAAACTTGGGTTTTTCGTCCCCCAGAACAGGCATACCAGCACAGTGAACATACACGGATTTACAGCGATAATATATATATATACTTAATTCCTCATCGTCCCATATGTGAAGAGGTAGATTCTCCTATATACTTTCTTGCCAAACGTCTAGTATACTGTAAACACAATTTAATATTGCAAACACACACACAAACGAAATGCTTTTTTCGCACTGCACGTGTGAATCCCACAGCAGCAAATGACAATAAGTGCAAGACAACGTTTAACTGAAATTCTGTTTTAAATTACCAACTGTTAATAGGTTGTGACGTCAAGCACTAAGTGCTTGATATTCGCGAGCATTGATAGTCACCATCTATAGTCATCGATCGTCACTTTAGCAGTTCTGCACCATTTCTAACAGCTGCATATTTCGCCAAAATGCTTTGAGTGATTCTGCGCAAACTCCTCTCTTACTAACATTCATATTTGTTGATGACGTCACAATATCGAATAAGTCTATCTGCTTTCTGAGAACAGACACTCAGTTCATTTCTTTCCCTTTTTTTAAATTCTGGTTATTTTATTCAGAAAGGAAGAGGTAAAAGGATCTATTTTCCAATAGATCCTTACAATAAGAAAGGATGAAAAAATTACTAATAGCACGCACACGCACGCACGCACGCACACACACACACACACACACACACACACACACACACACACACACACACACACACACACACACACACACACACACACACACACACACACACTTGTGCGCTTACATACGAAACGCGTTATAGATTTTTCAAAGCGTTCATGCTTCATTTAATATGACGCGCGATTAATCTCCAGTGAGTAAAACGATGCCAATATATGAACGTTTTTCTCATCGAAGTGGGGACGGAGTTTTTTCAAAAAGTTTCTCGTGAGAGTTCTTTTCTGAAAGTGTTCTCCGTATTGATAATAATTACCGCAATCGATCAGTAACCTTTTCAGGTAGCCACATGCAAGAAAAGTTATAGTTTTTGTGATACCATAAACTGGTCGTAGGTTGCGAAGAAAGAAATCCTCTTAGTGGGCATTAGCAATCCGATTATTAATAATTTTCTTTCTAGTTTATGTGAAACGCATTTTGTTTTTTTTATGAATATTATCTTGATTACCTTGATGGACTTGTGTTTCACTGAGGATTTATCCATGAGTGCAGGTCACAAAGATGCCTCCAACGATCGCGATCTTGAGCCTCTCTCTTCCATGTTATACCCATAGATTTCACTAGTGGATCTCGAAATCTTGTAGGTGGTGTTCCTGCTTTTCTCTTTATTCTTGGTTTTCAGTTGAGAATTCTATGTGTGCATCTGTTATTCCTGAGTCTGGCTATGTGACCTGCCCATCTCATCTTGCTTTCGCATACTGCAGTTACCACATCTTTTATGCCTGATCTCTTTCTTAGTTCCGTGTTTCTAACATGTTCTATTTTGCTGATGTTACAAATCCTGCGTTCTATTGCACGCTGAGTTATTCTGAGAGTTTTTCTTCTTTTCTTGTCGTGTTCCATGTTTCTGATCCATATGTGAGTGATGGAAGAATATCACTATTAAATAGTTTTACCTTCGGAGAGATGTCAAGATTTGGATCAGTAAGTGTTCCTTTTAGTCTGTTGAATGATTGCCATGCAGCTTTCTTTCTTTTTGCTAGTTCTTCAGATAAATCGTTATTCATTTTTATTCTTTGTCCTAAGTAATTGTAGGAGTCAACTTGTTCTATAGGGATGTTATCGATACATAGGTGATTGTCACTTGTGTAGATGTTTTTGATCCATTTTGTTTCTTCTAGATTCATTTCTAAGCCTATCTTATTGCTGTTTGTGTATACTTTTTCACCCATTTCTTCTAAGTATTTTGGGTTGTGGGATATCAGTACTAGATCATCGGAATTTGTAGCTTTTCATCATCTATGCTTATTCCTCCGTTTAGGTCTATTTTGGTAATATGCGTAGGAAAAATTTCTAAAGGAAAACTTTGAATGTGTATATGGAAATAAACGCTCAAAACTATACCATGTTGCCAAACTCAAGTGTCATTATCAGTGCTTTTTCTGTCAGTCATTACCAGTTGTGTAAATGAAGAGCTTCACAGCACTTAATTTCCACAACTGCTAATAATTAATTTAGAACGATGCCCATATTTTCTTTCTTCTTTAAAATAGCGAGAAGAAAAAAAAAACATTTTTAAAAAAAGAATGAAGTTACTTTGTAATTTAATTTATTGATACAATTGTTACCTTTTTTAAATCAATAGCGTTCCTCTAATTAACGAAACTTAAGATAAGCATTACTAAGTGATAGTATTACTCTTTATTTTTATAATTGTTTTCTTATCGGTACTTTAAAAAAATCTGCACTCATTCTTTAACGTATTTCAATTACGGTTATCGCCAAAATTATGCAGGTAGTCATTTTTCTCAAATAATTGCAAATCAAGCACAAACCACTCGGCGCTTTACGATATAAAAGAAATGAAATGAAGTGACTAACTGTTCAAAATGCTGGAAGCGGGAAAGTGATTTAGAGGATGGCATTTTCTTCTTATTATTATTATTGCTTTTATTTATTTTTTAATGTATTATTTAATAATCGTCATAAAAGCTGCCATAGCTCGAATCCTAACGGATTTTTTCAACTTTAACTAACATAAGTACAAAAGAGCAAAATGGCTTTTTTATTGTTGAATATTTTCGATCAGTATCCGTCTGTACATGTTTCGTTTATTAGAAAATATGTTGAATATGAATACAAAGCAGAAGCAGTGGATAAAACTTATTGAATTAAAATAAAATAAAATAAGTTATAAATTAAAGTTTCCAAAAATTACTTTCTTGGTTTCATCCTTTATCCAAGTGTAAGCAAACAAAAATTTGGGAGTGAAATAACTTCATGACTGGGCTATTTATGGGCTATAAAGGCTAATAACTTCACATCAATTCCCTTAGTGCAAGTGTTGTGAAGTCACTGAGGTCTCATCCCACTGATGATATCTCAATAAATGTCGAAACTGGTCTGGGTAGTGACCCTTCCCATAATGCATAGTATTATACATGTCCGTAAGTGTATACCATAATGCATTATGGGATAATAAAGCAAGTGACGTGAAGTCATTAACCTCTGTACACAAATAGCCTAGTCGTGAAGTTACTTCACGACTAGGCTATTTGTGTTTGTTTGCTTAACTTGGATAAATGATTAAGCTAAGAATTTGATTTGATTTCTCGGCATCTTTAATTTATAGTATAACCAAGTGGAAAAACCTTCAGCATCAATCTAAAATAAAAGTTTTTTTTTTAATATTCAGTTGTATTAAATTTCTTTAATAAGCAAATTGTGATGATGAAGACACGAAATTCGAGCACAATTTTTCAGTAATGAGTCGACATGCTGCCGTCATTCGAATACTTGTGATTCGAAAATTATTGATTTTCTTGCTTACACCAATGTTATAGCATCAAAGCGAGAAAACAAAGGCACGTTTACTTACTAAGCAAAAATGTAAGATATCCTGAAACTGATTGTTGTTTTGAGTATACTTAATCATTATCACAAATTTTTATTAGTAACATAGCCAAACGATGTTAGCTTTTAAAATGTCTTCATTTGCGCATATACGAAACAAAATATTAAATTTTCATCTTTCTACATGAAACATGCAATATTGTACTTCATGAACTAAAATATATACAGTATATATTTATTTCTATGCTAAGTAACAATCTTCTGCTATTCTATTCTAAATAGAATAGTAGAAGATTAATTTTCTAAGTGCAAAAAATCAGAAGCTTAAAAGTCTGTCTATCTTAAAATTAATTATGTTCACTTCCAGAAACATTCCTACCGGAATATCGTGTGCAGATTTAAAGAATACAAGTGACGTGACAATTTTAGATTACATTATATGCAAAACAAAGCAACTTGGCACATGTCCAACTAACCATATGGTGAGCATTTTTAATAAATAACTGTTCAGAGCATAAACAATGACTATTCGGTTTTAACTCTTGAATGTTCATTTTAATTGTTGATGAATGATGCCCACAACAATTGCTTCTAACGATTCCAGTTGTTGTTTGTAGAAGATATTTGGCTCATTGTTAGAGAGCATATTTTATTGTCATTTGTTTCCTGAAGTTTGGAGACCCAAAATGCATTTCATGAATTTCATCATAGAACATGACTGACTCTGAATAAGATGTGATTGGTCTTCATTCAGAGACGATAACTTTTATCATTCAAGAAGTATGTTTTAAAGAAAATCACTTAGGAACTTATTCCGCTAATAAAACAATCGCAAAATAAATCTCTTATTATGACAATGAGGCATATAAAATATCATATAAAAAGGATTCCCCTTTTCTATCTCCTGTGAAATTAAATTCTTTTCGTTTTCATTCATTCACCACATCTAGATTAAAAACCTGCAGCAACCGAAAGAAAAAAAAAACGATTTCACACTTTCTGGTTTAATTTAGTAGCTCGGAACCAACGACGTTTTATTTTTTAATTCGGTTCTAACGCTTCAGCAGTGCTATTATACACCATGTCCGTAATAGTGTGTTAATATATGCATTTGAAATTTATTTCACAAATGGAAATCAAAACTCTTTAGGAAAAAAAAGAGGGAGAGAGAGAGAGAGAGAGAGAGAGAGAGAGTTCATAAGTCAAGTTAAAAATAGTCATTACTGCAGACCAACTTCTTTCAACTTATTATTTCCTCTAATTATCATAATTATTGCAATCTATTCTCTGTGCGAATTTTATTCTTCAACAACCCCTTTGTAAAAAGATCTTGACATTTGTGTTCTCAGTATTCCGAAAATAATAACACTTGGGAAATATTCGTTTGCTCTTTAAATAAGAGAGCAAACAAACATTTCTGAGAAAGAGAAAAAGTATACACTGCTGTGATCGATAATACGCTTGAAGAAAAATAACTGAGAGAAAAAAAAAAGAAAAAACATCCTTTACATTAGTACAGAAGTTCGCTTTATTATTGGAAAATGAAAATTTTTTTTATTTGTTTTTGGAATTGAAAGTATATATTTTTGAACTTCTTGATTAACAGCGATATGCCTATAAATTTTAGGTTTATAATGCATTAACTTTTTCTTTTTTTTTTTTCATTGCTAGATGGTCTGATTAGAAATCTAAACAAGACTAACTCGTATTCGAACTGCAGTGTAAAGGTTCGTTTTTTTTTCCCCCTTTGTCCATCCTTTCGGTGTCCACATCTTGAATATCATGATGTTATGGCATCCGGGTTTCCCATCCCTTCGATTTCGAAAGTACAAATTTACTGCGCATTCGCAGTTAAGAACGAAGCATAATGTATCCTTTAAGGAGACATAAATGATATAAATACTAACACAGCCACTCTACAGTCATGGTACCAAATTATACGCAGGTAAGTGTAGTATATCATGAAGGCATGAAGTTCACATGTAAACAGCACCCCTTTTAATTTCACCACTTGAAACTTCTCGTAGTTTTCACATCAAACATGAGCTCTAAAAGCAGCAAATAAACTCACTGCAGAAAGTAATGAAACCATTAATCCAGTAAGAGGCTTTTTTGCGACAGATGCCACAAAAGATATCAGAATAACAATTATCATAGCAGTCAAAATTATAAAAGGACATGGCGCTAAATGGTCCCCATCTTTAATCCAATTCTTTTACTAATGCATAATCATCCATCTGTGGGGTTAAGGTTTGAGACGAAATCAACGGATCCTCTCCAAAAATTTTTGCCGAATGAATTTGAGCTTTGGTAGTCTTAACTTTGTTGGTTCATGAATGTTGAAGATTCAATTTGATCTTTGTTAGACGAATAAGATCAGTATGGATTGTCTAGCAAAGCTCAAATTGATCGACGTATGCAATTTTTTGATTAAAACCATTTAAATGTATTTTAATTTCAAATTACACTTCGAACTTCTGCTAAATGGAAGTTTACACCAAAAATATTCCTTTTAAACAATTCACCAGTAAGAACTATTCGTTCCAAAACAACATTAACCTGTCTATTAGATGAGAAACCTTCCGTTCATAATCCCGCTTATTAGATGTTCGAGTTGACTTGATGAATGTCCATATTTTGTCTACTTTAAGGCTACAGGAATATCTCTCACTTATGACACCAGAAAGTGCACTGCTAACGTGCCATAGATTGGAGAGAGTGACATAAAAAAGTAGCCCTCCCCCCCCAAAAAAAAAGATTTACTTTCTCATTAGTCTTTATTGACAAGAATGACATAACTTTTTCAAGACGAAACAATATCTACACAAATGGCAATGTAAACGTAATAATAATTCAATCACTATTTGTTCTTCTCCCGAGCACAGGATCTCACGAATAATACGTAACATGCAAGCAGCAAAAGTGAAGATTATTCCCTTGCAATTCCTGCGTCATCACCCACCATGAAACCCAGCAATTAATCATTTTGATGAAGAACGAAATCTGCCATACGAAGAGTCTCACAAATAGTTCATGGGAAAAAAAGTTGAGCAAAAGAAGAAAAAAAAAAAAACATTTTTCATGTCTTTATCTAATCCAGTAATCATGTAGTAACCACAAGGGCCTTATTCACTGAAGCATTGTCATCATGGAAAACAATCAACTCAGCAGTAAAGGGATGGCACTTTATGAGATGATGACCTCTGTAACTATTAATTGGCTCGATCGGTGTTTTTCCTGACGACTCTACTGAATGAAATCAACTGGGAAAACGACCCTTGGCTTTTACATATATTCGTAAGTAGAAACTCAGATAAGTAGCTTTAACATTCAGTTAATGAATTTACAATTGGCGTTTAGTTTATTAAATGAATACTTCATTTATCACAGGAAACTAAAATGCTAATCCGATTTACCAAATTTAATATAACATAAATCTATACAACAGAAATGTCTCCATTATTTCATTTATATGTATTTTAACTCCCACAGACGACTACATGCAAAGGAAAATGAAGAAAAAATTAAAAATCACCGCTGCTTGACATTTTTGCGTAACGTCATTGTTGCATTTTATGAATTGTGAAGAGAAAGCAAAGGTTACAGCCGACATGGAGACAAGTGTCTCGACTCTGCATTATTTGCTTGAATTAAATATAAGCGTGCAATTTTTATCTAAATAAGTAGTTAAGAAAAATTAAAAAGAAAAGCGTATGAAATGTGGCATACGCGAACTTCGAGGTGAATGTATATTAAAAACATTATTACACCGAGACAAGCTTCAAACAACAAAATGAAATTACGAATGTCATTTCGCTTACGTTATTGTTGGTTCACTGAATGTCCACATCAAAATATTCAACAACGAAGCAACAAATATATATAAAAAAATTCATTTATTGAAAATGCCAAACAATTAGCCAAACATCAGAGGTGTAATACATATTAATAGTGGTCTAAAGTTGTCAAAAGACGCAGGTGGAGAATTGAAAGTTAGAGATCTACCAATGGAAGGCATACGCGAGGAACTTTGTCTTAAGAGAAGAGTCGTCGTTATTAAATTAAAAAAAAAAAACTACTTCCTCTATTTCTGAACAGAAAACTCGAGATGCATATTAAATATATTCCACTGCCTAAAAGAATTTCTTGCAACAAAAAACGAAGTATGTGAGCAATGGAAATTACTTCGTGCGAAATCCTTGTAAATTCAAACAGTAACAACATGCGAATACGAAAACAGAATTTCAAAATATAAGGAACACGTTCGCTAAGAATAGAAAGGGTGTCTATTACAAAATAAAAAATAAAAATCATAATGAAATGACGTTCACGAGTGGGGAAAGATCCAAATTAAGACTGAGAGGTATACATTACAACTGTCGTTGCATGGTTAGATGACACTGCATTTAAATTTTGTTTTCTGCTACCGTTTCATACGTTATATTTTATATTAATAATAAATTATTTTTAAACTACTCCAATATAATAAAATAATTTTGTTTCATATCGATGAAGACAAAGTGATGTCACAGTTAGCAGTCTTGTCGGAGATGTCTATGAAAACAGCTACGGGAACAAGGGAATGAAATAATTTATTAATAAAATTATGCATTTACACACCAACGTTTCGCTAGCATAAACTAGCATTATATAGGCGCTATGACATGGGCAATTACAATAATTACGGGAGTATGAATATGGAATATACGTTTCCGATTTTTAGGAACAATGTACGATTTTTTTTAACTATTTGTCAATTTCATTGATAAATGATTTCATTTCATTTAGTTATTTCTAATTGCAAGAAAATGAACTTAGTAGTTTTTTTTTGTTTTGTTGTTTTGTTTGTTTGTGCTAATAGATATGATTCATTGATTTTCGTATTCAAACCAACGTCCTTTCCAATGTTGCTGACAAGTCCTAAGACTGTTTTAGCCATGTTTGTGATATGAAGACATCTTAATAAATTGTTAAGGAAATATTTAAAATCTACTACGATAATCGGTTCAAAAATGGTTCTGGAGGTTTCTTATTCAAACATCAAAGCAATCTACTCCTGCAGGTTTGAATGATTGGCGAATCAATCTGCCTCCCCCCCCCCCCTCTCGCAGTTTTATTTTTATTCGATTCCTGCGCACTAAAGGATGCAAATATATAGCATATTGGGTAAGCATTAAAGAACTGGGGTGGACTTTTTAAGTTATTCCAAGTTGTCGATCGACGGGGTGGTGATCTCACCCTAGATAATGAAATTCATCTACCATCTAAAGACCTTTCTAAATATCAATTCCCACGGTGGGATTCGAAACCACAGACTACTGGCTGAAGAATGGAGATAATATCCACTCGATCTACGAAATATATCTAAGTTTTATAACTTAATGAACCTACAAATATCAGAAACGAAATTCATTCCACTGGACAGTTTCCATGTGAAAGATATTTGTAGTTCCTTAAACTCGTTACAAGTATAGGAGGGTTAAGGAGAAGAGGAAATCACTACAAAATATATCTTTATTATAATTTTTGAAACGTGTACTCATAATAATCAGTGGTTCTAACAGGAACTAAAGCGATCACAACCTTCCAAGTATTTCTGGAGATTTCGTAACCGCAATTCGAGGATGACGTGGTTAGTTCTAGTATTATTTTGTCAGCAAATGGCGTGTGTTCCACTGGCCGATTTGTCTGTTTTGCGAGACGAAAAACCCGAGTTTCAGGAAAGAAAAATCCACTGTATGAGACCATTTAACTCAACTCCAGTTGAATAAAGCCTTGATAATTGTTCTTCGAGTCCTAAATGGGATTCTGACCCAGGTCTCTCCAATCTAAGGGCTTCGTCTATATCGATTAAGCTACGGTAGATGTATCGATAGATGTAACAGATTGATGTCACTTGATCACTAAACTACACGCGATCATATTTCGTTCGATGCTTTCGCAAATGAATTGAAAATATTAGTTTTTAAATGCATTATTAAAAGAGGAGATCTTATTATAATTTCTCTATACCGTGATGATACTGCAGAGTAAAATTTTTGGAACTCAAAATGCCAGTAGAATGACAATTCAGTATTCATATCAGTTCCATATAATTTGTTTTGTTGGACAAGTCACCAACAAACGACCAGTAATAATTAGCAACAATATTGACTTATACAAGAATACAAAAATTAGAAATACTTCCAACAGTACCTAATTCGCCATCTATGAATGAATAGCAACTCATGGCATATGTGCACTCTTGAACAAATGAAAACAGATAAAGAGATAAATGAACCATATACCGATTAGTTAGTATCATCCATCAGGATGTGGCGTCCAGTTACTATATATTTACAGTTTACAATACAGAAATGCAGGTAGCTGTGTGATAAGTTTTTGACGCAATTCACACACAAAGACACACACAATACATCACGTGAAAATTAAAGGCTTTATCTTTATAACTGAAACGGTTATTTCAAACGTTCAGCATATCGTGAATGGATGGTTAGTGAAATAATATAATTATTTCCTCCTCCACGTCATCACTTGTTAGCAACACTCCCTGTGTGCCATTATCTATTCTTGACGTTTTTGATAAAAAAAAAAAAAATCACACTTCAAAGGGGAGAAAGAAAGATCATTCAGATTGGATTTGCGCGATGATCATCAGCACAGAAAAAGTTAAAACTTATTTTTAAAAAATCGGAATATTATGGATGGCAAAATGGTTGCTCACTACAGCACAGTGCTGACATAGACGTGACTTCTGCTGAAGTGACTCGACTTATCAAACATCGGCAAATAAGTCTTCTGACGGAAACACAATTCTCAGTCGTTTATTGAGCATCAGTGATAAGGAAGAATGAAAATTCTTAAAATGAATTCCTGTAAATGCATTTAATTAAAGAAATGGTTTAACAATAATTTTTTTTTTAAAAAAAATAACCTACGCTTCTAGGTCAAGAACTTTTATTTACAACTCATGTCAAAACTTCATTTCAGGTGGTTAATTCAAATTAAAAGTTAATTATTGATAGTTATAGTTAACTATAACTATAAACAGTTATATCAATAACTACGCTAAATTTCAGGAACTTATTTTAGGGCAATATTCAGCCGCATTTTTTATAACCTGAAATGAGCCTTTACATTCTATATGTGACGTGTGAATTACCTTCCTGTTTTGTATAAAACTTGTCTATTTACCTACCTATTTGGTTGTTATTAATGCTGATAAAATTAAATAATTAACAGAATAAAATACCAGAGATTCATTTATATGAATGGATTATATAGCATTCATACAAAATCTTAAATATACTTTGTATTACGTACGAAATAGCAGTATTTATTTTATTTTATTTTATTGTTGTGTTCGTTTTCGTAATTACTAGTGACTTTCCTGAAATATTGCGATTTCAGGAACATATAAATAACGTTTACGTTTCTCACAGTGACCACTTTATTACAGATATCCACTGAATAACGTGTTAGACCACCGTCCGCCTGAAACGATACACAGGAGTATCGACTCCATGAAGTTCCGGAAACATTCTTTAGGTATGTTCCCCTAGACGGACTTGAAATATGGCAGTTCCATTTATTTAAAAAAATCATCTTGTATTGACGAGAGGTAGCTGTTGGCATTTGTGATCTCCTTCAATATTAGTAAGATCACTTCCAGATAAATCGCAGATTTGTTGCACTGAATGGAGATTTGCTAAGAGCGAAGTTTAGCTCTGAAGATACTAAATGAGATTGGGAAATGAAGACGTGAACAATCTTGCTGGGTAATCACTTGTAGGGTAAATAATCAACACGAAGAGGAGTTCTTCGTGTTGATTATTTAAGGCAGCGGTGTTTCCATATAGCGGTCATTCCAGCTCTTGTTTTACTGCTATGTAAGGGCCATAAGCGGAATCAGGAAGCTTGTTCCAGACTATCGTGACTTTACATTGTTGCCACTTCCCCAGTGACATTGTTCCAATGTTATCAAATTACAGAAACGGAAATCTGTCACTTAATGGAACCTTTCTCCAGTCCTCTGGCAGATGCTCGTTTTGTAAAATACCAGTGACATTTCCGATGCCTGCCTTTTATCCCCCGCCCCATGAGGAAAGAAAGCGTTTACCCTTTGGTGCCTTCACATCCTGTTCCTGCGTATTCATTTGACTGATTTTCAAGTCTATGGAGCTTTTCGATCGTTCAGTCTCTCTCTCTCTCTCTCTCTCTCTCTCTCTCTCTCTCTCTCTCTCTCTCTTCACATATGATTCTATTAGATTCATACTATCGTACCCATGTCCGAGGGCCACAATTTGCACATGTTCCCGAAGGCAGTCGATTGCGTATTGGTAACCGCTAATAACCCCCAAGCGTGTGTTGTGTCATCCGTTGATTCTAATCGATTTTGCTTAGTATGAGGATCCGTTTCAGTACAAAAGGTTTCTTTATTTCAGCTATTCAATCCACAGTGATTTAAGGAACTTTGCTCTTAATTAGCATTAGTTTCAATAATTCATGATCTATTATCCATCCAGTAATCTTCCTCAAATACTTGAATAATTTCAATTATTCTTAGTTTTACTCTACTCTATTATATAAATGAGGATGGATTGCTTTCATCTTTTCCGTCCTTACGAAGTTCAAATAAATCCTTTCAAACGAGATTCTTAAGTTTTGAGCAGCTTCACATCAAGTCAATATGTGTGAAATATGTGAGTAAGCAGCGTGAAATATGTGTGATTACCGACAATAAAAGTATAATGAGATGCCCCCAACCGATTGTAACCAATTAATGCTATTCGTAGATCTTCGGGTAAAATCCTCTGCACTTCAGTTATTTGAATGGAAAATAAAGTTTCGTTATTTATGGAATGTGATTTCATATTTAATGGCTATTACGATATCTTAGCAGATAACTGATTGCATTTTCGAATATTCTAAAGCCAATTTGAAAATACGAAACTGATCTTTCAAAATTCGTAATGCGAACGAAGCAAATAAGAGTTATGAGCCCAACGTATTACGACTAAAACCGCATGAGTTCTGCGGTTGCAGTCGTCTGTATTATCTGTATTTCCAAAGAAAGAATCAAATTATCTGTTTGGTAATAGTATGCCGTAACTACTTATCTCATACAAACGGTTGAATTGATAACTATAATTCAGCAGCGTATAAACAAAACAATTAGTCTTTCTGCCTATCTGTTTTTTTTTTTTTTTCTACTGCGGAAGTACTTTTATAACTTTTTGAATTTGTATTCGGATTTTCTTCGTCGGGTGTATCACGACTAATAAAACTGAGCATTCGAATATTTCATGATTTCATATTCTGTTTCGTCTCATTCATCATAGGATGCTAATTACAGCATTTATTACTAATTTTCATGTACTTTCTTCTTCTTCTTCTCTTCTTTCTTTCTTTCTGCTTATTTCATTCGCACTAGCGACGCCCTTTTATCGGAAAGCCCTGAGTTCGAGGAGAATATCTAAAAAGATCTTTATAAAGGCCTTTCATTACAAGGTGTTACTAACATAAGGAAGTAAAGCGCTTTCTTTTGAAGGAAACAAAGAGATTTTTATCCCCAAAAGGAGATAATCTGATCTGAATATCATATGCAATTAACAGACATGATATACTCCCTCACATCCAGGGACGTACTGATACATCCTGCGTTCTCGCAGATTGTGGGCTCTCAATTGTCTAAATCTATGGCGAAAGTATCTTATGAATTTACGCTGCACACGCTGTGTGTAACGCAAATTCGTAACTTTCATTCATAAGTAGCATCAATCCAAAATAATGGAGATGATTAAGTCAAAAGTTTTTCAGTTCATTGATCTAAACTTATTTGTAACGAGGTAAATGTTAAGTGAGGTTGCATGAAACTAAAATAAAATTTTTAGGGAAGACGTTGCAAAAGTATATAATAATTGCTTAAGTTGTTTGCTAATTACTGAAGAACCGAGTGACAGTTTAAAAAAAAAATTCAACGGACGATAAAATGTTTTGGATGCGTTAAATGAAAATCACTGACTGGCCGACTCGGAAAGAACATTTTTAAATGAATGCATTTTATGCGAACATCAGTGTTGACTTTCGTTCAGCTTCTTGTCTTCGAAGAAGACAAGAAGCTGAACGAAGAGTTGTGTTATCTTTCAATTTACCGATTTCAGTCAGTAAATTAAAAAATCAAAGAAACCTTATTTCAATAGGATTTCTTGAAAGTGTATTATCACCTTACTATTCGAGGAAGTCCGTAGATTCCTTTTCCTTTCTGAAGGAACAGTCATTTTTTTAGCCTTAATCGCCTGAGAGGAAATCACACCTGCTTTACCTGTAGGCATTGACAACAGCTTTAATCAGTTAATCGATCGATTAAGAGTAGCTTTAAATTATCTCTTTGACATTAAAATGTTCGGTATACGTGATACCCCCCCCCACGCATTCATTGATTTATTTGCTGATGTAAAAAGAAACACCTCGATTTTTTCATTCTTTTAAATGCATAAGAGTGTTTTTTGGGTTGCAAAACTTCATTAATGTATAGACAGGAACTTATTAATTCATTTTGAGAGGTAAATAATTTAAACGGTATTCACAACTTATGAATCATAAGGGCCCCGTAAATTATCTTTCTTCCAAAAACGTCACCACAGATTTGGAGGAATGATAATTTGTAGGCGAGCATTCGAATTTATTATAATTATAGAAATTATTCCTTACACACTTAAGTAATATCAAACAGATGAATAGGTCAGTTTGCTGATAATACATAATATCCTGTCTTTCAGCGATAGACATAACAATCATTCGTATTTAAGTTGTGCATGTGAATCATCATTATGAGAATCTATTTTCCTTCTTGATGCAACGGCTTGCTGTTGTTGTTGTATTTTTAACCGAAAGTTAAATGATTCTTTATGCAATAAATTAATTCATAATTTAAGTAATGTCTGCGTGTATCAAAAATTGGGCTTACCTTTATTGATCTTCGTCCAGAAATAGTAACATTATCTTTGTGCTTTCTGTGAAATGTGTCTCTCTATTCGGGTTGTCTCACATCACATGCTTGCTGAACTCTACGTGTGGCCGCGCAGTCAGTCGTTCAATAGAATTCGCGAATGCAGTTAGTGCTACCGATCACTTTCATTCTCCACTTAAGTAAACATTCTTAGGATAAATAGATAAACTTTTCTATACAATGCTTTCATGATGTTTCCTGTAAAACAAAAAAGAAAATAGTTAAATAACTGTTAATGAAGTAAGTTTTTTCTTATGAGAATCTGATGATCTTTGGTTCAGTGAAACCAAATAATGATTTTTATTAGTGGAAAACTGAATAATATAAGAATATCCCAAAAATAAAGACTTCCATTGTTTGGTTAAGTTTTTAATTAAGCTTTGACATTTTGCTAATTTAATTTTAATTTTAAGCCATTGTGACTGGAAACAAAAGAGTTCAAGCTTGCGTTTCTCGGCTTAGTTAATCCCTGATAAATATCATCCTAAATGCATTCCACTGAAAAACAATAAGAGCGAATCTTGGTTTCCATAGATATTTGGTCTAAATGAAGGTTAGACAAAATGTCTAACATTTGGTCGAACTAATTTTTTTCAGTACATTAGTTAGCTAACTAATGTACTGAAAAAAAGTCAAATGTGTCTATTGCAACATCGCTGAGCTTAATTCATTTTATCATAACGACGACTGCTTTGAAAACACAGATATCCCAATAGTATCTTGGGATATCTGTGTTTTCAAACCGTTCTTATATATTCAGAAATAGCAGGAAAGGGTTTTATACATATTTGTCGTCTGGATGATCTTTTTATTACGAAGTATTACTTAAAGACGTGTTTTAAAGTTTAATAGCAAAAGATTTGATTAAAACACATGTATTTGAATAAGATTGTTTGTTTACACATAAAATGCCATTGGGAATTGCAGGAATTCGAAATAACAAATGAAATGGGAATTCATGTGAGAGTGAATTATGCAAACTTCAATTTTTGGAACATCCCAACTTTCGTGGCAGAGTCTAATGCCAGTCTTTTCCTAATACGAATTCAATCACTCAACATATGTTATTTTCCTACAAATGACTGTACGTAATCCCATTATTATTTAAAGTTGGCTTATGTCCAAAACTAGCAAAAGACAAAGAGATACACATTGGCTAGTAACTAGAGATTTCCATTCCAGTGATAGAATTCTATTTTAATGAAATTCCACATATAAAAGTTTATAAATATATCTAGTGAATTGGTACTGTAGATAGGTTGAGGGTTATGTTATATAACCCGGAAATTCTATTCTATAGACCACAATCAAGTTGGCCTGAAGAGTTTTGAATAAGTACTATGTTGATACTTAGATTAAACACCTTCAAGCTACCAGTAAGCAAAGTGGTGTCTCACACCAGAAGATGAAAATCATCTTCCATTTCTCTTCTCTAGTTCACAAATGTGTCTCAGTTTTAACTTTATTCAAAGATCATATCTTCAGAAATAATAAAATAATATTTCAACTAACAAATGCTTTCATTTTATTCATTTTTTAATACTCAATAGTTAAGGCCTCAATAACTTTATATCAGTTATTGAGGCCTTGACTATTGAGTACAGTGAGAGTATGATACAGGTGCACAGCATGCTCTGAAAGGAATGAAGTAACAGTTGAAAATATGGATGCGTATACTCTCCAGCTATGGTGATGGTACTTGAAAATCTGAAATTAGTACATGAAAATAAGTTAAATCTTAAAATATTGAAATGTGGATTTTAACGGCAAGAATGCTGGGTAGTATTCTTGACTGGTTTCTCAAAAAAAAAAAAAAAAAAAATAGATATCCGGATGTTTAATCAGCGGAGAAATAACCTCCATCGCGTGCCTAAAAGGGATAACTAAGGTTCTGAGACATTCTTCAAGAACGAGATTGCTGTGGTATTGGATGGATTGCCGTGGACAAACGTTTTCTTTTCTCAAGTTTTTTTTAAATTAAATCATTTCCAGGTAAGACCTTTTTTTTTTTTTTTTTTTTTTTTTTTAGTAATAAATATGCAATTAAACAGTTTGCGACAGGCCATAATTACACAAAGATTTCTTTTATGCAAAACATTTCCTTTGCATTTATTTATGTAATAAAAATCGCCTTCGCTAAGAGAAAAAAAAAGTAAGATAATCTGATATCTCTAAATACAGTAGCTGACAGACAGTCATAAATACACAGTCATAAGTAATCCCAGAAGTATTGCCATTACACGAAAAGGGTTGTTTGCCCTGAATTTTTATTCCTGCAATGGTGTCAACATGAGTTTTGTTAACAACATTCGTTATAATACATCATCAATTGGCACGAGACAAAGTATAAAGTTCCGAGGTTCGAGCAATAAACATCAGTCGTGTGTAGTGACGAGTCATATTCCCTTCCTATTCGAGGGATATGTTTGGGTATGGAGAATGGTTAGAAAGCTTAGCTGAAGTTTAGAGATGGCAGTGTAATAATGTGCAGTTGCTTGCGAATCTAATTCAGTAGTACGAATTAGATTCGCCGCCTGTAGTGGATAGAATAAAGACTGTTTCCTGACGTCCTGAATAGACGTCATGAAAAAATGGACGTACTTTACACACTTTGGATATACATTCTCTGTCCAAAAAGAAACCGACCTTTTCGAAAATAGAAGAAACTAGGCGCCGCCTGTTGTATCTTTTTGTTGTCGAAGCGGCAACCTTCATTAGTGTTGTGCCAACTGTTTAAGACATTCGTTTCATTAGAAGCCGAGTTGTAGTGCCAAGAGTGACAGTGTGTTTTGACGAACGGTCGGAAAATGAGTTGCAAACAGAGAGCTGCGATTGACTTTTGTGTTAAACTTGGTAAAGTTTTACCGAAACGCATCAAATGCTTCAAAAAGCGTACGGTGATGAATGCTTATCCCGTACTCAAGCTTACGAGTGGTTTAAGCGATTTCAAAGTGGTGTTGAGACGCTTGAGGAGGACCAAAAGCCGGGCGGTCCAAAAACTGGAATGAGCGAAGTTAACATCCAAAAAGTGCGTAATTTCATCAAAGAAAACCCAAAATCGCACAGGAGATTGATTGAAGATGAATTGGGGATTCCAAAATCAATTGTGCACAACATTTTGACTGAGAATTTGGGTCTTCGTAAATTAAATTCACGATCTGTTACCCACAAGTTAACCAACGACCAAAAAATGTATCAAATTGAGTACCACAAGGACCTCATTAAAACCGCTCTTAAGGACTCAAACTTTCTTGAGACGATCATTACTGGTGATGAAACGTATCTTTTGAGTATGAGTCCGAAACAAAGCGCCAGAGTGCTGAATGGAGACCCCCAGAAGAGGGGTATCCAAAAAAAATGTCGCTTGGAGAAGTCAAAAGTAAAGAAAATGCTGATTTGTTTCTACTTTTCTGAGTGCATTATCCACAAAGAATTCGTTCTGCCTGGCCAAAGTCAAAGTTGAGTTTTATCTCGAAGTTTGGAAGCGATTCTTAGCGATAATTAGTCACGTACTGAATGAATATCGTGACGACCGACCATTCTTCAAAACACACTGTCACTCTTGGCACTATGACTCAGCTTGTAATAAAACAAATGTCATAAACGGTTTACACAACACTTATGAATGTTGCCGCTTTCGACAACAAAAAGATACAGCATGTGATGCCACTAGTTTCTTCTATTTTCGAAAAGTACGGATTCTTTTTGGACAGAAGGTGTATATCTATTTTATAAATCGTTTTTACGGTACTTATATGCAGTATAATTCGCTTCTCTTGCCCAATTGATATCTTCAGCCGATCCGTGGAACCATACGTTACACAAGAACTTTCCACTAAAAACTAATCACCAATAGAAACAAATCCTGCCTTACAACCCATCAAGTTTTTTAATATACCAGTTAATTTCCATATTTTTAGATTTTCAACTAAGGAATCATTGAAGGAAATCAATAAACAAATGATAGAAAAATCAAAGGATCCGAAATGCTACTAAAAAAAACATTGTACAGGATGATGTGGCAACTATAAAAAGAGTACAAGAGAAGTTCGATCACCGAAATTAATCAATTTAAAACAGCATATCCTGATTGAATCGTACTGGAGGACTACTTTACTCTTCCATACTGGTAAGTCATTTCATTTCGCTATCAGCTATTTCGAGTTCCATACCTTATCGTTATGTGTTTTAGTCTTAATCACGCCATTTCATTAGCAGGTTTCTTTTGAACTTTTTGAAGGTGAGTTAGCCGATCTCATGCCCCCGCATGAGATCGGCTAACTCACCTTCGATTGAAAAACGTCCATATAAAGATTCCTCCCTCAAGATGAGAATCGAACTTAGACCTTTTCCAATCGAAGGGCGTAACGTACCGTCGCTCTTCCAATTGCGCTACGGAGGCGCTTAACCTTATGAAAAAATTTTGTTAGCAAAGAAATATATATACATACACATGATGCTATGTACATCTAACCATCCGTGAAATCGAGGTCGAATAGAGAATTAACGACTGCAGATTACGTGCATTATTTCAACCCTCGTGTAACTAAGATATTCAAATCATCAGGATGACCGGCGTGGGGGCTGGAAGATCAACACTGGGGGAGGGGGGGAACTTTAAAGGTTCATAATTGTTATTTGGATTCTAATGAGCAGCTCATACTTTAAAACAGTTAACCGTTCAGTTAAACCTCCAGGAAACTAAAGCTACTTTCTTACATACTAAGAGTTTAAAAATATTTTTATGCTTTATTTTATTCATTTTGCATTCTCTATAATACAGGAAGGTGAAAAAAAAAAACAGTACTGAATAACTAAACGAAATACGAGGGTGGTCTGAAAGGTTCTCAGCCTATGAAAAAACAATGAAAAAACAAATTTACAATTCAAAAATTATTTTTATTTTTCGACATATTTCTATTAAGACTAATACATTTACTCCAGCGATGCTCCAGCACCATCATTGGCGCACCCAAGGATGGGGCCAAGAGGCCCTGCCCCCCCCGCCAAAAAAAAGAAAAAGGAAAAACACTAGAACAATTTCCAAAAATCTTTTTCTAATTAAAATTCATTTTTTTTCTTTAATTTATGTTGTGTCGTGTCTTCTATTTCTGTGCTACTTATGAATTAGCGGTCACATAAGGTGGAAATACCCTATATCGCTCGGGAATCACGACCGCGGTGAACGCAAGGCGAACGAAGTAGTGATCGGTCGCTACTTCGTTTGCCCGAGCCGGGCCAGAGGAGATCACAGGTATCATGTATTGGTGATCACTGTAGATGCTCAGTCGTAGCTCGTATGCAATGCGTAGTGTGTATTCTTAAATCGTCTAATCAACTCACCCCCCCCCCAGATTAAATCTTGAGTGCTCGGCCCCCTCCAAGATTAAATCCTGAGTGCACTACTGAGCACCATTATCCCATCCCTGTAGTACCTCGGTAAGTTCTGCAAAATACCCCTCTACAACTTCAATCACCTCTTAATTCGAAGAAAAACGCTGACCAGCGAGGAAGAGTTTTAGTTTTGGGAAGAGATAGATGTCAGAGAGAACCAAATCTGGGGAACAGGATGGAAGTTCCAACAATTCATAGTGCAAATCCCATAATTTTCCCATTGCCAAAACACCTTTGTAGACAAGTACATTGTCCTGATGAAAGATGATTTTTTTTCTTCTTCAAACCGGGTCTTTTCTCACGAATGTTTTCGTCTAGTCTGGTTAAAAGATTCGGAATAAAATATTATTCCGATAAAATAACCGGGGAATATACCGGTTTTTTTTTACCCTTTTCAAGATAATTAATAAAAAAATGCAGCATCCAAAACACCGATGCCATGACCAGGGGTGTAGTCCTAAAAGAAACTACCTAACAAAAATCCAGAGCACGAAGTGCGGCATTATCATTATTAATATTATTATTGCGACGGCCATATGGCAGAGAGATTGCCTTGTTTTCTGCAACGAAAATGACAATAGCGGCAAGCTATGTTTTGACCTAAAGCTGGAAATGCATTATAAGTCTCATTGGTATAATTAATATAATTTATTATAATGAATTTAAAATTTCTGATATTCTAAAAAATCACCAGGGCGTCGCCCTGGCCCGACTACATCCCTGCCCATGACCTTTCTTGCTGATGGAACCGACTTTGTCTTCTTTGACGCTGAACAACCAGCTTTTGTCCACGGTTTTGACTGCTGTTTGGATTCTGGTGTGTAATGGTGAATCCAAGTCTCATCCATAGTAATAAATCGAAGCACAAAATCAGTTTTATTCTAGTTAAATCGTTCCAAGAACTGTTCAGCGATTTTCATGTGGCTGGGTTTTTGATCTACTGTGAGCAAGCGCGTCACCCATCTTGCGCAAAGCTTTTTCATTTGCAATTCTTCATAGAAAATATATCCTACACGTTCTTTTGAAATGCATATAGTCTTAGCAATTTCACGCACATTGACTCGCTGGTCATCCAATACCATATCATGCACTTGATCAATGATTTCTGGTGTTATTACACTTTTTGGACGTCCTTCACGTGTATCATCTTCAAGGCTGGTACGGCCACAATTAAACTCGGCAGCCCATTTCTTAATTGTCGAAAACGAAGTAGAAGAATGCCCATAAACTGTTATGAACTTCGAATGAATTTCTTTTGGCGTTAAACCTTCTTATACTGGGTGATTCAGAACTCTTGGGCCAAACTTTAAGGGGTCATAGAACACATCTAAACAAGCACTTTACGTCATACAATGCATGGTCCGAACTCAAGCGGTGCAGTCGTCGTTCTTTCTAGCATGGAGTACAAAAAGGATGGATTCTTTCACAAATCAGGATAAGGCTGACATGCATTTCATTTACGGAGCTGCGGACGGGAATGCGAGGAAAGTCCAAAGATTGTACCGAGAGCGCTTTCCAACTCGACGCGTGCCTGATCATAAAACCTTTCAGCGATTGCACCGGTATCTGTGCGAAATGGACTCCTTTGTCAGCGGCATGCAGGATACAGGGCGTGCAAGGAGTGTGAGGACGCCACGTGTTACAGAGGAAATTCTACGTAGGGTTGCAGATCGTACCGAATGTGGCACACGAGCAATTTCCTATGGCGTACGTGTGCCTCAATCGAAGGTGTGGCGAGTTCTACGAGACGAACGATTACACCCCTGCCATGCACAGAGGGTGCTCGCCTTGACAACTGCAGATTATCGCCCTCGTGTGGATTTTGCACAGTGGTTTCTGCAGTAGACTGCAGTGCAGCCAGACTTTGATATCCATATCTTATTCACTGGTCATCCACGAATGCACCTTTACACGTGAAGGCATTTTTAATACCCGCAATTATCATTTGTTGGCGAGCAGAAATCCGCACCCAACACGTCCACATTCGTACCAGTGGCGTTTCTCCATAAATGTTTGGGCTGGAATTCTACATGATAATTTGATTAGCCATACCTTCTGCCAACACGACTGAATGGGTGAACGTACCTTGTATTTGTTCAAGAGGTCTTAACAGAATTACTGAACCCTGTTCCAGCAAACATTCAAACACGTATGTGTTTCCAACACGACGGAGCGCCACCCCATTTCAGCGTGGATGTGCGGAACGCCTTGGATGCAACATTTCCAGGAAGATGGATTGGTCAGGGTGGTGCCATTGCATTGCCGCCACGATCGCCCGATCTCTCATGTCTGCACTTTTTCCTATGGGACCATATGAAAAGCCTGATCTACGACGATAGCCCCCATCGATTCCAATGAGGACCTTAGTGCCAGGATTTCTATTGCCGCTGTACGAGAAATGTCCGGTGTTTTCTCCAACGTACGCCAATCACCACGTCGAAGGTGTGCAGCCTGGATTAATGTTGGCGGTCGCTCTTTTGAGCAGTTTCTGTAATTTGTTCAATAAAAGTCTTTAATTTATGTTCTGTAATGTCTGCAATTGTTTCAAATCTCCTCTGTTATTCTTGTGTTTCTTCATTTCCTGACACAGTAGTTGCTAACTTCTAGCGCTTCACCGCTTGAGTTGAACCATGCATTGCATTACGAAAAGTGCTTGTTTAGGTGTGTTCTATCACCCCTTAAAGTTTGGGCCAAGAGTTATGTATCATCCTGTAGAAAAAATTTTATAATTGCACGATACTGACTTTTATCTATTTCAAGGAATACAGACAACCGTTTTGTGCGAGACAGCTATATAAAACAAACTATGTGATAGAATGACTTGCAAATTCACATGGATGCTATGACAGATGTACCAACAGAAAAAAATCTTGCCGGTAGTGTTGCCATCTATGGTCGAGGCCAAGAACTTTTCAGACTACCCTCGTATGTTATGGAGTAAACGGTTTATGAATAAAGGAATATTTTTTTACACATGATGTTATCTATATCCACAAATTTGGGTATAATCTTTGTCGAATAAAGCATTAAGGATGATACACTACATGCTCTAAATGGGCATTTTATCTTTAAATACAGGTTTTCGTAGCCCAAATTCTGTCAACTTGGAGAACAAGGGTTGGGGCATCTTCTGGACATATCGTGTAGTTTTATCCCTTAGTTTATGAAGGTTAGAAGGCGGGTCATGGTGGAATATCCATTTCTTCAACACACCCCAAACGAAAGCATAAAATCAAGAGAACCTGAAGGGTAAAGGAAGTTGTTAATCTCGAAATGTCCCTCCCGAGACAGTGTTCTGGTAAACAGTCTCTAGAACCACGCGCCGTGTGACAGATTGATCCATCTTGTTGGAATACCTGTGCACAAAATGGAATGTTTTCCCCACGAAACACCCTATGAATATCCTGGGTGAACGGAATCAGCACATTCTCGATGTAGCGTTCGCTATTCAAGGTAACGGTTACACCACACTCTTCAATGAAATAGGGAACAATTATGTCATTGCCGGAAACCATACGATTCGGTGACCTTGCTGTGAAGAGGTTTCACTTGGACAAATTCAGATCTCGAGAAACTAAGAAATCTTTAGGTTTGTCTGTTTTTATGATCGCTTAGATGGAGATGCGCTTTGTCCAAGAACCAGATATTATGGAGGAATGGTAGATCTTCATAGGCATTAGCCACCACGCGTGCACAATATTCTCACAGTGCAGCGTTAGCCGTTGCTGTTAAACCTGAATGACGCCTAAAAAAGCACCAAGCTCCTCATGGATACTCTGTGACTGCCTCGGTATCCCAAGTTTCACCGATGTGCGGCGTTAACTGCCTTTCGGAGACTAACACTTGCTCCAGCATGCACCCGTGATTCTCATTTGTGTTAACAGTTCGTGGTCTCCTCAAATGTCCTTTGCATTGCGGTAGAACACTGCCAGTATTTCGGAGCCTCTCGATGAAGGCAATGATGACACTATTGCTTGGGTACACTTAGGGAAACGACGACAAAACTGCTCACAAACATGTCGTAGGCTTGGACCATTTGCTCTACCAACTCCGTTTGAACGAAAATAATAATCACCAATAAACGCCTTTTCTTCCAAACAGCTACCGCTAAATGTATTGGTGTAAACTCCATACGTGCTCTTCTATTAATATGCTTGCAGTCGAATAGCATTCTCATAAGGCGTGTACTAAACGGGGGGGGGGGGGGCTGACAAACTTCAGTAGTTTTTTTCCCCGCCTTACCGTATTGAGGTACCCTGTAAGAGGCTAGTTTTATGTTCTTCAATCGATAAGAAAAAAAAAAGTTATATTCTTAGTTATCTTACACAGCAGAGTAAAAGATTATTTCACACTAGGTTTGGCTTCATATTGCTTTTCCCCCTCAATCAGAACTATGCCAATTTTAGTAATATCAAACACTGTCGGATACTGTATAAAAGATATACAGTGTCTACTAGTAACTCTCCGGACACTTTAGCAATTTACAACTGATACCTGCAGGCGAACACAAATATCCGCTATGTCAACTTTTGATTTTGATCAACTCTTAAACCCTTTATGGGAGGCATTCCACCAATGTGCAGCAGACATCAGCTGGAACTTGAACAATTTCTCCATCAAAGCAGCACTGAAGACGACAGATCGAGGACGTGCTCTCTGTAATCGCCGCTCCAATTCCCACAGGTGTTCTATGGAGTCAAGACTGCACCGCTCATGGTAGTCGTTTAAACACCCATTTTCTTGTACCATTCCATAGTAGCGCTGAAGCTTTGTGACATGCGACATTGTCGTCTTGATAGTAACACGGTCCATTCCATAAAATCGACAACGTACATTACACCTGATTATCCAGAATATCAAGGTACCGAGCTTCCTTTATTGAACCAAACTACAGAAAATGACCAGTGGTCCCACTTTAAACAAGCTCAATGCACCTCACAATAATACTTCACCACCAAACTCTACAATGAGTACAACTCACTGTGGCTGCAAATAGATGAATCTTGATTTATCGCTCCAAAGTACACTTTTCCACTGCTCAATTGTTTTCCATCATCAAATGGAGATCACCAGGTCGTCTGACCTAGTGCTCTCCACTCGTTGATCACCAGGTCAGACGAGTTGCCTTATTTGTTCTTATGTTCGGATTGTGCGCCGCTCCTCTTTCATGGAAACCCAGTAAATGGAGGTCTTTTTTTTACACCTGCCTGTTTCTGTCAGTCATTTTTGGCGGTTGCCCTGAGTGTTTTTCTAGTGATGCCAGAACTTCTCCATTCGTTGATTTTAGATATTCCAGTTGAGCGGCAAAGGCAACAAAGTGACAGCCAACGATCTCTCGATGTCAGCGAGTTGTAGTGTTGTCATACTACCTTTCTTCAACTACGATGAAATACTGCTTCCTATTATCTTGTCCACCGGTTTTTATGTTATCAAATCTGGAATGTTCCAAAACTTCAAAAAACTGGTGTGTCCGGACAATTAATGATAGACTGTAGTTTTAAGAGTACTTTTGCACAGAAGACGCACTGCATATCTTTATGCAAAGTTTATCCCATAGTTTATGCATTCCACTGGAATTTCAAATTGCCTTCATGGTTACATGACAATATTACTCAAATCATAAATCCACGTTTCAGGTTATTGTTTTCGCTGGTACGATTTCACAAAGGATTTTCCATAAATGTGGTTTGCTGCTGTTTGGTTGAAGAAACTAAAGTTTTCAGGGAAGTGTGGTATGTCTGTTAACTGAATGTGCTCTTTTGGCCAATTTGTTATGTGGGATGGAGTACCACATAATGGACCGGCTACTTCGATTTCTGGTGAAAAACCAATATAAACTAGACGGAATGAGAGCCCAAGGCTATCCATCAAATGACTCGCTACCGACTCCATTATGGTACTTGCTCTCCCTCCACACACACACACACACACGGAATGAGTACTGGAGAAAAAGTGTTCAGGTGTTGAATTCATTGATCTGCATAGTCATATTTAACTCTTGCACGTCGCGTATATTCATATAAATAGCACCACTGCTTTATTACACAATAGTGCAGTTTCTAAGAGGATGGCTTCGAACCTTCTGCACGGGGCGTGTGGAATACGAATCTAAAAGCAAAAACAGCTTTTAGAAGAGAAGATAAAGATGAAGCCATTGAATGCGTTTTTATTAGCATAAATATGGCAATTTCCACAATTCCTTCAATAAATATTAGGCAATACCACAGAGAACGCCGATATCACGAAGAGACGATTATCCACTGGTAGTGTATGTGGCAGTTGAAGAAAACGAGGATGAGTGTGGAAGTCATACCAGAAGTGACGAGCAATGGAGATTTTACACCTATTTGACAAGAGTTAACTCCTAACTAAAAGAATATCCCGGATCGCCAACTCCCATATAACATGTCAGTAAAATTCTCCTAGTCGAAGTCCTTCATTCACAGAGTTAATGCAGTACCTGTGTGGTGTATGAATTAAAATATTAGATGGAAGACTTCAGTGCAAGATTTCGACAAATAAAAACAGCTATGATATTTTTAATTAATTTTGATATCAAAAGTTACCTGTGATTTAGATATAAATGAAAACATTCATAACTAGAAATTCAAGATTTTAAATAGCCATGGAAAAACCACTGAAGCTGGGGAAAAAAAAATGTAATTCAATTTGCATTTCCAAATTTGTCTGAAAGAATCTTCAACCATGCGCTTTTCAATAATAAATATATCGCAAATCGCAATTTCCTAATTATTCTTTCCTGCATTCCTAGCTATAAAGATGACCACGTTAATAAACTAAATCCAGTTATTAAAGATACCACTTTTCCGAACAAAAAAGATCAATCATCATAGACCTCGCCAATTCTTTCATTGTTCAGTCAGATTTGCTACCTTTCTAGTTCAAGTACGTCAGTATTTGACTTATGCTGTAATTGTTATTGGAGCCTCCCATATACAGCAATCCCATTCACTTGCATTCTTGCTAAGGTTTAATCTTTAAACCTGAAAATCCCCTATCTTCCAAAAGTCCGGACCATTAAATTCAGACGTTCGAAGGACAACACCCAATTGTTTTCGTATCCCATTGTAACTGGCGTTTTCGGTGACATCGTAAGGTTTCGAATTAGTTGTTACCGCATAATCAGTATAACTGATAAATAATCTATTTTGATGGTAATCCCAAAGGGAGGGGAAGGAGTTACTGGACTAAAGCGTTGTGTACCAGTGGGTGAAATGGACGTTGGAAAGAAATGAAGCATTCATATGGAACTTTGATATCCGCTTTCTTATTCTCCCTTCTACATATTAGGGCTATTGGCCTGTTACATGGCTATATTAGGCTCTTCTAAGTCGTACCCGTCCCGAGGATAAGGTGTCTAGCCCTATGCCTCCTGGTATATCCTGTGGCTGTAGACTCCTGTTCACGGGACTGGTTTGCCTGCTTGCAGGAGGAAAATCCCCAGATAATAATAATAATATAAAAAAAAAACCCTGCTGTCCACGTCTCGCTAACGTGGCTATGTCTGAGAAATATCCTTAATGTCCTCAAGTCAGAGACGAGAATCGAACCCAGGACAACCTTTCCCAGGCATATGGTTGCGAAGCGCATAGCCACACACTGGGCTAACCGCGCGGACGTGGATATCCGTTTTATTCACAGGAAACAGATCATATATTCAAAAGATGAACGCAGTGAACCTAATAGGCAGGGAAAATATAATAAAAAACTCTGCACCACAACTACGAATTTACAAATTTAAAATCGTTAAGAAAAATTAAGATTTCGGTTCCTCTTTTTGAATTAAATGCTTTCTTAAGAATCAAAGTTGGTATTTATACTGAGAAAAAAAATAGTGCAATGACTGATGGGATGGGGGAGAACTAATGTTTTTCTTATTTCATCTCAGCTGCCGAGAACACTTCAGTCCAGTTCCATAAACCTAGCTTGAGCCATGCCAAGATATGGATACGTGATATAATGTATTTATGCGAAGAACAGGTGGACTGAGAATTGAGACGTGTGTGTGTGTGTGTGTGAAGGAACATGACACGATTACATATCGTCTGATTGGAGAAAATTTAAAAACACTAAGTATTTTGTGGGCTACATAAAAAGGAACATCTTCCACACTTAACATCATCTGCCAGAATGATTTGTCTCAAGATGCATGTGACACGGAAGTCACCGTTGCACGTCGGTTGTCCAGTCTCTTTGCATCGCACTGCGCCATATTTGACATCCACTAGTCGGTACGATACACGTATCATAGTGACCGCAATGCAATATGTTCGCGTTCAGTTTCGTTCTAGAATAAAATCGGTGAATTCAACTGAAGCGATCACATGGAAGGAGGAATGAAACTTTCATGCAAAACTGGTTAAAACAGCTGAAACACTTAAGTATGCAACCTTTATTAAAGTTCGTGATTTCTGTGGATATTTCACTAGTAGCTCATAGGACTGGCAAAAATCTCATTTACTTACAAAATGCACATAAAGTGAAAATTTCACCCACAGCTTTAAAAAAAAAATATACTTTAAAATATAAGCTTTTCATTCTCTAATTTACCACATATCAATCATAATTATTTGTCCAAAGATGCATGTGACATGAGAGTTTCCATTCCACGTCGGTTGTCCAGTGTCTGCTATTTTTAATACCCTTACACAATTTTTTTTTTTTTTTTAACATTGCGTATTCGACAATACATTCAGAACTGATTTTTGTGGAGTGCTAGAAGGGGAGGGGGTAAGGAAAAAATTCCACTTTTAATATTTTGTGATATTAGCCGGTTACAATTAATTGAGACTCAACGATAAGCGGCCCTTAAAGACAGGCAATGCTATTTTACTGCAGATCTGACACGTGACCTGGATTCGCTTACTAAGGAACGACACGTTCGAATGTTACAGTGACATTTTTATTCAACACTTCATTTGCCAATTAAAACATTCTAAATTGAGAATTATAACTGGTTTCTAATTCCATGTGGCTATACATAAGAACGTCGTTACATTTCTTTTGGATTTCAATTTGAGTCTTGGCATTGAGACGCGATTTACAAGATTTATGATAGCATACATTGGTGCCACGGAGTTGCAACGTAGCACTTCATATAACACAGATAGACGGCGTACATTAAAAGTCAATGGATGTTACAGCTTTACCTATTTTGCGGGATTAAAAACCCGCGTTACCAGGACGAAAAACCCTACAAAATCAGGCAAAGACTGGTTCATCTCATTGATCAGAGAAAGGCATAGAAAACTTTTCTCCTTCATTGTGGACAGAATCGACTTGAATGTTTGAAAACCAGGCTCCACGAAGTTTCAGGAACAAAAATTATGTAAACGAACTTCATTAGGCAGAGACCGACTAAGCTTTGTTTCTGAAAAGAAATAAAAATTTTGAGTGAGGCTCATTTCAAATAAACCCTAAAAGGAAGAAACAAACACTAAAAGATGTCATTGCAATAATTTTTTTAAAATAAAATTTCTATTTTATTACAATAGGAATTACATCACAGATTATGTAATTTTATTATTTGTATTGATTTGCAATAGAAATGTGGAATAACTAATTTTCATATTTTTCACAAGGCCGCATAAAATAATGAAATACAGAAATGATCACCTCGTACAAATATTTAGTATGCAAGTATTTCTTCTACGAAGTCGGAAAAACGAAATCCTAAAATGGTATGAATTTTTGGAGATGTGTGTTGAACAAATAGGTTTTTAGGAGAAGTAAAATTGTAAGACGTTAAATGTAGCAAAATAATTTAGTCAATAACGCAATGCTATGAAAATGCTGGTCACTTCTCTTGACTTCTATACATCGAACATGTGTTAATCATTTCCCGTTAAATCCAAATCATTCCTGTACGGTTAAATACTCGAAAAGTACAAGCAACTTTAGCAGCTTGTTTTATTAGCCATTTCACATTACTTGCGATTAGAGTTTAGAAATTACGAGCGCTGACTTGTCTCGCGAAGAGTATCAGCTAACCGAGTGAATTTCTTACCCTAAGGAAATGGGTTATAAATAAATAGAAATGTATAAATGCTAAATCTAAATCTTCTCTTCATTTTCAAAATTTTCCTAAAAAAATGTTCCAACATATTTATTAAATTTATTATTATAAATAAAGTAATAAGTGCTAATAAGTAATAATAAGTACTAACAAAATAATAAAAAGTACAGAATGGTTAAATTTTGCTGCCAAAGTTAATATTAAGTAGAGGTAGTAACTCTGTTATACGTGATTATTATTACAATACATAAGGAGAAAGGTGTTTCCTATCCAAGGTGTGGAAGTTCTGGCGCATGCGCTTTTTTCTACCCAGGTCTGAGCATTTTGTGTTCCTACTGCTTTATTGGTACATCCAGTATCGTCTGTATCTGCAAAAAATTCTGCGACCTTTAAGATTTCTGGCAAGAAAGGAAAGTAAGTGAAAAGAAGAATGAATGTAAAGAGAAGGCCTAGGAAATCTCATTCTTCAGCGGTAAAATGGGAAGTTCTGAATCGGTTTGATGGAAGTGAACGTAGCTGACATTCAAAGGATGACTGGATTGAGTGATTCTATAGTGATAAATAACTGACAAATGCACAACAGCGCTGAATCGTCAATGCAATTATGAAAATGATGTTAACTATATGGATTCTCTCTCGTGTGACTGTCCCTTTGTCTGGGGCAGTCACACCAGCGAAGGCGAAAAGCAACTGACATCTTTTGCTGGAAGTTGTGGGTGGTTCGACCACTATCAGTCGCTATGCGTTCCGCAGAAACTTGACTGACGATGCTGCGGATGTAGATCATGTTGCCACTGAATGAATTTTTCTTCAAAACAAAGATAGCAGAAGGAGGTTATAATCATAAGTTGAAAGTAGCTTTCAGCCACTTAAGAGTTGAACTTCAGCAGACAATCTAAAGATGCATTAATCACTAAAATAAATAACTACAATAGTTATTTCTTTTATACATACTGAACATTTTATTTAATACGCTTATGCATTAACATAAATGAAAAATGGGTACATTTTTGATACACGAGGCGATTCTCGAGAACGCAATTCATCCCACCCCTACTATTATTATTATTATTATAAGCAACTCAAGGAGTCCTTAGACTCATCGAGAGAGGCCCTAAACATCGTATCAAGAACAGCTATTCGGCATTCACACTATCATACTTTGAACTCATTTACAGTCATGTCATCCACAACAAACTCTGTCAGCTTATTCCACTCATTCACCACTCTCCAAGTAATAAACCTAGTTCTAACACCCTTGCTAACTACACTCTTGCTCAGTTTCCATTGATGGCCCCTGGTTCTCCCATCACCAGACTTGTTCTGAAAAATTTCCTCTGAATTAATCTTATAAAACCCTTAAGTAATTTGAATGTCTCAATCATATCACCCCTTTTCCGCCTATCAACAAATTTCTGTAACCCACAGATCTTCAACCTTTTCTCAGAAAGTTCATTCCATAGACCAGCTATCATCTTGGTCACTCACCTTTGGATTCTCTCTACCTCCTCTCCATGAAGAAGGGACCCAGGGGCCCAGCAGTCAAGATAGGGGCTCTTATTAAGGCTCGATACAGAGGAACAATAACTTGCCTATCTCTGCTCGTCAAAGTATTCTTCAGTAACCAAGTGATCTGATGTGCTGATTTAGCCACTTTTACTACGTGCCCCCCTTACACTTCAACTTCCTATCCACCAACACGGCTCATATCTCAGGCTTCATCAACCCCCTGGAGTACAGTTCCACCAATGTGATATACTGCTGCTAATTTTTTTTTCACCCTAAAATCAATAACGTTACACTTTGCTACATTAAACTGACATCCATTCTTGTTAGCCCACACTGCCAATCTATCCAAATCATCCTGCAAAATTTTGACATCATGCGCATTCACTATTGCTCTTCCCAACTTTGCATCATCAGCAAATAAATGAACAGTTCCTCTTAGATCCTTTCCTATGTCATTAATGAACAAATTAAATAGCAGTGGCCCAAGAACAGAACCTTGCCGCACACCACTAGTATCAGGCCTTCTTTTGGACTCCACTCCTGAATAAACTACTCTCTGATATCTCTCCATCAACCATCCTCCTATCCATCCCCATGTGCTGCAGTTTACTGATTAGAATTCCATGTAGTATCCTGTCAAAGGCCTTAGCAAAGTCCAGCAGTAATCCATTACCCTTATCCAGTTCAGCCCTCACTGTACCATAAAACGTGAGCAAGTTACTGCGGCATGATCTACCTTTCACAAAACCATGCTGTCCTCCATACAGTATCCCATTTTCATGTATCCATTTCTGTATTTTGCTCTTGAGTAATATCTCCAAAACCTTGACAACGATTCCTGATATGCTGATCGGTCGGTAATTTGCAACAGCAGTCTTGGAACCTCCTTTATGCAATGGAACTTTTCCCCCCTCTTTCCATCCCCTCGGGACTATCCCAGAGCCGAGACTTAAAATAAACAATATGGTCAAGGGAACTGATAATTCCTTTGCCACTTCACGTAAGACTGCAGCTGGTATACCATCCAATCCCACAGATTGTGTGTATGGATATTTCTAAGAGATGAATTTGATGCAAACCATTAAACTACTATTATTTATGCATATCTAGCGAAAGGCTGTCATGTCATGTTTGGCTTGGTAAAATGCAAACATTTATGAGTGCACTTCAAAACATTGCAAAAGATTAAAACAAGGATAATAATGCTTATTTAAGGTGGCGAAGAGAACCGTGAAAAGAATGTTAAATTTTAAAATTTTATGGTGATAGAGGATATCTTATTTAAATATGGCTGTATGATAGCTTGTGATCAGTAGTTAATATGCACGTGTAGAGTTTATACCATTACTTTTAACTGTAGCATTGGTGTTGATGTTGGAAGAAAAGACGTTTATTGTTGAACATTATTTTCATTCATGTGGAGTTCGTATATCAAATGATCCAAGTTCACAATATATTTGTGAACAGTTTGTTCATTGTTTTCGTAAGCATGCCCCAAGCAATAGTGTCATTATTGCCTTAATCGAGAGGTTCCAGCATACCAAGTGTTCTGCCACCATCCAAAGGGCACTCAGGGAGATTAATAGAGTCACAAATGTGTGCTAGAGCAAGTGTTACAGTTTCAAAAACACTGTCAATACTGAGCAGCGGTAAAACTTGGAACACTTATGCTGTCACTACAAGTATCCTTAAGAAGCTGGGTGCAATTTCGTAGTTATTCAGGTTGTTCAGTGTTTAACAGCAACAGATTATGCTGAACGGCAGAATACCTGTCACGCATGCTGACCAATGTGTTGAAAATCTGTTCTTCCTCCATAATGTCTGATTCTTGGATGAAGCGCATTTCCATCTAAGTGGTTGTAAACAAAAAAATCTATAGGTTTCTTCATTTAGAGACCTGAATTTGTTCATGAGAAATTAAAACCACCTTTATGCAATAGAACTTTTTTTTCCCCTTTTTCTTCCCCTCGGAACTAACCCAGTGCTGAGACTTAAATTAAACAATATGGTCAAGGGAACTGGTGTGTGGTTTCCAGCCATGGAATAATTGGGCCTCACTTCATTGAACAGGATGGTGTAATTGTGACATTGAATAGTGACCTCTACATGGAGAAAGTGTTGGTTATGCTCACCCAGGATGTGTCATGCAAAAAACATTCCATTTTGTGCATTAGGTATCACAACAGGATGGAGCAACATGTGGTTCTAGAGCCGAAGTATTAGAACACTTCCCAGGAGGCTCATTTGAGGTACACAGAATTCCCATAACCTTCACGTTCTCCTGATCTCACATCAAGTGATGCGAGATCAGGAGATAAGAGATAAAATTACACGACAAGTCCAGCAGATATCCCAACACTTGTCCTACGAGATGGCAGAGAATCTTTGCATGCACTGTAAAACCTGAATTGAAAGACAAGGCCTATTTTAAGCATGTAATGCATCATCAATGCTTTATTCCACCAAGATTACATCAATTGTTGTGGATGTGCACATCATCTTGCATAAACATATTTCTTTCTTAATAAACCCATTTACTCCATGACATGTCACTGTAATTATTCAGCATTTTTAGAGTTATGAGCAGGGTGATTGAAGAATAGAGTAGAGAAACAATAGTGTTGATAGCGATAGTTGGCATAAATATTTGGTTGGTAAGGAGCATGCAAGGATGAATATCAGAAGGCTGTATCAAGGAGATTGAAAGATAAGTGTGGTAGTTAAGGTAGTTAAGCATGTTGCCTAGGTATGATAATGAGTTGAGACAGTGAGCAAAGATTATGGAATAGTATGCTAGCAGAGTTAAGTGAGGAGAAAGGAGCGTTTTGAGAATTTATGGGATGAATTTGAGGGACATATAGAGCTGTATGAAAGCGAGGGGCTATTGGAAAGATGAGAGTAAGGTTAGGGAATTTGTAAATGGAGAGGCAAGTGTGAATAGAATAAGAGAGAGAGGGAACACACAACAGGGATACACTTCCTGAGAAGTGTACAAGGTTTCACATAGATAATGAATGTGCAAAGAAGGAATAAGATGATAAAGCATGTGCAGGAAACATTTAGGTCTCAGTAGAGTAACATCAGTATTGATAAAGAGGAATGGCCAAGGGGGGGGGGGGAGTATGGAGGAGTCATAGAAGCAAGGTGTAGAACTTCTTATAAAAACAAAAGAACTAGTGTGCATATTCACAATTGAAAGATGCTTTTGAAACAAGTGGAATGAAACTGTAGTATTTAATAGTTAATTCATCCAGGGCAGAAAGGGAGCAGTGCTGTTGATTGCAGAGGATTTGTGCCCATCAAAGATGGGGATACAAGGAGCAAATAGTGACAATAGTGTTGAAGCAGAATGGTGAAATGCAGAGGTGGACAGGATGAAATATTTAGTAGGATATTGCTATAACCTGGTAATCTGGAAGGCAGTGAAAAAGAAAGGTGTAGGCATATTGGTCTGACTAATAAAATAAGGGTGAGCATTATGGTAATATATGCTGGCATGAGTATATAGTTTGGAACTAAACAAGATGAATTTCTTGAGGTTTTGAGGGATGACTATTTCAGGCAGAATGCAACAGAGGACACAGGAATTGAGGATTTGTATTTGATTATCCAAGAGGATGTTATTATGAAAGTGACCATGAAAGTCATTTGAGCGTTCGCTAGGTATATGAGGACTTTAATGAAAGAGCTGTAGAACTATAAGGAAGGTGATTTTGACAAACTCAGTTGACTTGCAGTTATATCATGGTATGAGGATTTAAATGGGAAGGAAATCAATGCTGCTTCGTCCCATACTTAGGAACTATCTAGCAGAGGCAATGATTGTATTTTAAAGGTCAAAAGATTAAATAAAGGAGGTGTAAAATGGATGAGTGAAGAAGTGAATAATGCAATCTGGAAGAGATTGCATGCTTCACATGATGGGAGCACAGACCAGTGGCAATTAGTTACATAAGGAGAACAAGGAAAGCATTTGTTACTCTTAAACAAGGCTTGTTACAGGTAACAAGGGTGCAGCATGAACAGCAGTTATCAAATAAGGCAAAAAGACATCCTAGGGAGTTTTTCAATATGAGGCCAATAGAAGGAAGAATGATTATGGGAGGATGTTGGTCACTAATAATGATAAACACTGAGGATATGCTCATAATTAGCTGTTAAACAATGAATTAAATCCTTGTGAATGTCACATATATATAATTCAAGAGCAGGGAGAATTGGTAGGATAATTATCCGTCTTTGTACCCTTTCCACAGGGTACAAAGACGGATAACATTTACTCCCTTCAAATCCTGGGGACCAAATCTGAGAACAATAGTCTGAGTGTGGTCTGATCAGAGACTTATCATTCCGTTGTATAACTCTTATCTCTGCAGGTCAGTGTCCTTCTCATTATTGCAGCAATCCCCTGTGTTACCTTTCACCACCTTGGCAATATGTCCTCTAAATTTCAGGTTTCTATCAATCGTCAACCCCAGTTCTTTAGTCTCCGCTACTTCCTCCAATATAACTCCTCCCATAGAGTATTACAGATTCACTGAGTAGAAAGAGGGAGGGATTACTTTATCAAGACATAACTTGATAAGGGATAATTATCAAAATAAGGCAGATGAGGTGTTTGATAGAATGGTTCATTGTTCTCCTTCTGGAGGCAAAAGGAGAACAATGGACCATTCCTGGAAACAGTAAAAGGAAGGTGTGAGCAAGGAGTGAACAGTAAATTTTTTTTTATGAATTGGTGAGTGATAATTTCCAGGTGTTCAAAATTTATCTGGAGAGAGAGAGAGAGAGTAAAGAGACAATGATAAATGGAATATAGACAATAGAGTTATAAAAATGGAATCTAGGGAACAATATATAAACCACAATTCCCATATCAGTATAGTCAAAAATGCAAATTACCGTAACTGCAAAACATACTAGTTTACTAGAAAGTATATAAAAAAATAGTAAATAAAATGAACAGAAGAAAAGTGAAACAGAATGGGATAGAATATTTAAGTGACAGATATCTGAACCAAACAAATGATAAATTATAAATTCAGATATTAAAAAAAAAAAATACTATATGAAGTTTAAAACAAATCAAAGAGACAGTTACAAAACAAATAATAATAATAAAATAATAAATAAAATGCATAAGATAATCATGATTTAGAATATCGACTATCATGATGAGAACAGTAGTTCAAATCTTAAGAATTTCATTTCCGAATATGTACTATGTATTTGTACACTGCTTGGACAGAGGTTAATGGACACTCCCAAATGGGCAAGGTGCATTGTGTCATGTAACGAGTCATGCAATTTTAGCTAGTATAAATTGGAGGAATATGATGCTCCCAAGTCAATGGCCCATGTCTTGGTGAAATGGCTACGAGAGGCATTGTGATAGGCTTGCAGCACAGCATCCTATCTGTTTAGAAAACTGTTGACAAATTAACCTATCCCTAGTCAACAATCAGTGATACCATGCTGAGATGGAAGAACAGGGAGTCAGTTGTGAGTGGTATCCACAGTAGACAACCCACCACAATCATTAACTGTGACCATAGGGTGCTATGAAGGATAATATGTAAAAGCCACCATTCAATGGCCAACAGGTTGATTGCAGAGTTTTGGTCATCAACTAGTACATGAATCTGCACAAATACATTGAGAACGAAGGCACACAACATGACTTTCCACAGGAGGACCACAATATGCAAGTCCCACATAACCCAAACCAACATGCACATTCAGTGCTGCATAGTGTACAGTGAGATGTGGAAGCTTGGAAAGCTGTGTCATAGAGCAATGAATTACACCTCTACTGAGCAGATGGACAAGTGTAGGTGTGGCATATGCCCAGTGGGTATCTTTTACCAGAGTGCATAATCATAACTATGAAATTCAGAAGTGGTGGTGTGATGGCATGGTTCTGTTTTTCTTGGATTAGACCTTGGACCTCTAATGGAGCCATGAACAAATTCTGAGAGATATCTTGGACTTTCTGGATAATGCAATGCCTTCCTACTTTGTAGCATTTCTATGAAACTAGCCATCGTCTCTTTCAGTAAGAAGATTCCCCCCTTCCCCTCTCCCCTAAAAATGACTTGGGAGAAAGGAGGAACCTCCATACGAATAAATAAAAAGTAAGACAATGCAGTGTCACAAGGCTGATGATGTAACCGTGTGGTTTGTGGACATAACCATCACCACACTTGACTGGCCTTCATTGATTCCTGATGTCAATCCTATTGAACATCTGTGGGATGAAATAGAGCATCAGGTGAGGTCAAGGGATGTCTGTTCCACTTAACAGTCCAGGATTCATTATATGCCTACAGGAAGAATTGTCCAAAATTCTCATTGATCGCTTTGTACACTTGTGTAAAGTATGCCCCTTTGGATTGCTGCAATCACTGCAGTGAAAGGAAGTCCTACATATAAAGGTAGGCACTATGGTATGCATTTACTTCTTTCCAAGCAACTTATATGTGAGCAAATGTCTAATTTTCACCCTGTATGTGGATAAATCTCAACAATCCTGTAAAATATTACTATAATTAAGTATTTCTTAAGAAAGCAAGACAAATTTAGTCGTTGTTGTGGAAGTTTAACGATCCTGGAAAAGCTGATAACTCAATGATGAAATAAGAGAATAATTACCTGTAGATTGATGAAGGAATGTATGTTGCTAAATAAAATATGTAATATAAAATATTTTAATGTTATTTATAGATTTTACAAAGGATTTTTCAGTTATAATTACCTGTAATTCTTCCTGTCATTTCCATGTGACATATCTTCATTTAGTTAATTTTGTTGGTTCTTCTCGCTCAGTTTCAAGTTGTGGTTAGAAAAAAAAAAAAAAAAGAGTAAGCAATTAAATGATATCACAGTCAAGTTACAAAACTTAGTTTTACTTAAGCATGTTATTTAAGACAATTACAAAATTGCTGTAAAAATAAAGCTTTTGAAGTGAGAGAAAAAAAAAAAAAAATTGTAATTTAAGAAATTATACACAGAAGATATTCCAAAGTTTTTTGCCAACTCAGAAATAGAGAACTAAATAAGTTATCCCTGGAATTATGCAAATAGTCATGCTGAGAATGTATATATCTAGTAGTAACTCAGTTATTGCCATTAAGAAAGAACCTTGAATTTGCTCTCTTCATAGTGGAGCCCATTACTGCAATACAATTTAAGAAATCTGAATCATCTGGCCAAAGCAGATTTTGGAAGTGAAAGTATATGAATCAGTAAACAATGGAAACCCAGGAAGTCCATGCCTCAGAAAATAGAATAAATATATTCTAACTAAATTATAGAAGAGTAAAAATAAAATACTTCGGGTCTCTAATTGTTGAAACGTGAATTTATAAAAATTAAACACCGAATTGTATGAAGATTTTCATGAGCTATATTATATCTTTATACCAACATAGCATAGCACACATTTGTGAGTCATCCCAACAAACAGTATCCTCCCCTCCCTTCAATACTTGCACAGGAAAGAGAGATGAAAGAGAGAAAGTAAGAACAAATTTCCCATGGAATCAAAAATATGTGCCTAACATTAAAAAGTGGTGTACATAATTGTAGATCATGAAAGTTAGAAAAATTAGGACAAAAATTCAATTTTTAGTAGAGAATGCTAATTTGAACAAGAGTGACAATGTGAATTTCAAGTATCAAATTTGCAAAGTAACTATTAATTGAATAAAAAGAATCCCACTGAAGATAAATAAAATGAAGAAAATTGCAATAACATGAACCAGATGGTAAGTGATTGTGAAATCAGAGTCAATGACAAATGAAGTTATTTGATGTTTATTTTGCTCATTTCATAAAATGCAACACAAGAAACAGATCTGACATACTGCAGAGTTGTTAAGGAGATTGGGATGATCTGGAGACTATATCCAATGTGTTGGTCTTCATGTACATTTCACTAACAATAAGTGACTGATAAGTATCCTCTGAAATGTTGATGCAATAATGGTTCAACTTGATGTTCTGTGCGAGAAGATGCTCCATCTTGCATCAACACAGGTGTGTTCAGGCACCCTCTTTGCTGCAGTTGTGGAATGATGAAACTGCTCGACATGTCCCTTCCATGAGCCTTCAGCGGGAAGGTCAGAAGTTCAGTTGTATGGATTTCTTTGAATTAAAAACAGTGTGATAAAGAATCTGGCCATAAATCTTATCTGTACAGTTACCATTATCAAATGAAATGCATAGCAATTCTCTATAGCCCAAATAAGGAACTCTAAATGTTCTTCATCACTAAATACGATGTTCCAAGGCCAGTATTCATCAACTTCTGTGTGCCAGAAATGTCAACAGGACAGGCACGTTCCTCAGATGCTGGTATCTTCCGTTTGCAACTCTTGGCTGTGACAAAAGTTTATATGGGTAGTATTACAACACTTTATGCTAAAGTTCTTCATCCTATTTATGTCAACTCTACTTTGGCCAAAAACAGCATTCTCCTTTGGCTGCTGAACTGCAGTTTCAAGGCTTCAGTCATCTGCAGAATTTCAGATTTCACTACACCTAATGGCCACTGAATTAGAAACGTTTATGTAGATATATACAAAACATCACTTATCTATAGAGTATATGCAAAATACTTGGTCATGTGCATACTACGTGTTCTCAGAAACTATTTATGAATGCCCAGAGTAGATGATATTGTGAAGTGCCTCATTACATGTGAAGAATGGTAGAAAATTCCCAATGATTGTCATTCTACACAGAATTGCTGCAGCAAAAAGAGGCTGTACATCTTATTAAGATGAGTGCTGTGGTTGTTTGTTCCTCATGCTATGATGACCGTTGACTTATTTCCAAACAGTGTATTTTGTATTTAATGCTAGAAGCCCAAAACTTTTAAGATCATGAATTCAACTATAATGATGAAATACTGCTTTCTATTATCTGTGCACCAGTTTTTATGTTATCAACAAATCTGGAATGTTCTATAACTTAAAATAACAAAGGTGTCTGGACAATTAGCTTGTTTCCCTTGATAAAGATCTCAAAGTTGAAAGATGTTAGAAGGGAAGAATTCTCACCCAGGCAAGTTAATAGTGATGCTCACTTTTCTGCTTTTAATAAAACAGAACTTAAATGATACAGCTATGGTACATTTGGCTAACACAGCACATCACATTCAGCATCACACATATCCAACATATAAGTCTAATTTGAGTGAATATTAGTAATTTTTATTTTCATGTCAAAACACCACAGGAGGTCAACAAAGTCTATAATACCATTTAACTCATCCACTGTCTGCACATTCACAACTCTCATTGACAATGAATTTGCCCAGACCATGCTTTATGCAAAAGACTCATTTTTTATCCTTTTATTCACCACTCCCTTTTGCAACTTCCAGGGATGGGCCCTTGTCATTGCTCCTCCATATGAATAACCATATGAATAACCTGTTAAGATAATAAACCTAGAGCAGCTTAAATATCTCTATCTCATCCACCCTTTGTCTTCTATCCAAACTCTGCAGTCTGCATGCCCTCCATCTCGTCTATCTTTACAATTAACACTGCACAGTCCTGATATTTGTTATATGTATCTGAATCCCCCCCACACACAAGATTATTTCATCCCCTTCAATCACGGTGACCAGATCTGAGAACAGAAATCAGGAAGTGGTCTGATCATAGCATTATACAATGGGACAACCACATTTAACTCTTGTGGTCAATGTCCTCCTTCATACTGCAGTAATTCTCTGAATGTCTTCATAACTCAGCAATATTATTATTACTACTATACCCTCCATGTAGTTGACAGACACATTGTGGGAGGTTCATTCAACTGACAACACATTTATCATATAGAATATCTTATTAAAGTCCTTAACCTTCCTTGCATTAACAACACATTCTGATAATGCATTCCATTCACTGACAATCCTCCACGTAAAAAATCTACTCCTCACACCACTCTTCAACACAGTTTTACATAACTTCCAGGGATGACCGCTTGTTCCTTGCCTCTCTTCTACTCTTTTTATAATCCCCTCTGGATTAATCTGATAAAATCCTCTAATTTAAATGTCTCTATCATATCACCTTTATTCCTCCTATCCACCAAACTCTGCAATCCACATTTCTTCAACTTCTCTCCACAGCCAGCATCGCAAACTGCTGATATTGTCTTAGTCATTCATCTCTGGATCCTCTCCAATGTCTCCACATCACATTGAAAACCAGGTGACCATATTTGAACACAACAGTCCAAGTGTGGTCTGACCAGTTCCTTATATGTCCTAGGAACTTTAAATCTCTAACCACAATCACCCAAAATCACTTGCTTTGGGCATTTTTTTTTGTTTACTTTCAACTTATGAACTTGTGTTGGTGATATTGTTTAGAAAGCATTTTTTTCATGGCACCCATTTGTTCTATGAAAATGGAAGATAAAGATTCATTATTCACCGAGTTAAGCATGAAGGATATTGTATGATGTAGTGTATGTTCTATGTGTCCATTACCAAGAGTGAATGGGTTACCATATAAAAGCAAGAGTAGAGAGATTCAAATGTTTTTGTGCAAGTGCAAGAAATGCCAGTCATGTGGAAAGAGGGAAAATGAAGAATATTAATAACGTAATGAAATAAAGTGTTCTTGAGAATGTGGAAGGAGTGAATGGTAGCATATGAAATATGATAGTAAGAAAGAAGTGGCTGAAAGTAATGTAGAAGATGAGGTGACAGTAAGGAGTGAAAGTGCATATGTTTGGGCATTCACAGGATAATAGGCGCTAGAGCAACTAGAGAAACAAGTGTCATGTGGAATAACAGGCAAGAGAATGGGGAAAAAAATGACTGGAAAAGTATGAAAGTGTAAGAAATTTGTAATATTGTATGAAGATTAAATTCAATGATAAGATGTATAATTAATGAGAATATGATAAAAGCATTTTTCCTGGATGCAGAGATCAAGGATGTTAGTGAAGAGGACAGTTCACAGCAATGTGAAGTTGATTGTTTTAGCAAGAACAAATCATTCAAAAGAGAAATATGCACTATGAAAGGATGTGAAAAATTTGTTGAAAGAAGTGAAAAATGAAGAAGAAGAAAAAGAAAAGATTGTGAGTATACTACTGCCATAGTATGATAGGACAGACTTCATAATCACAATTACAAACAAGTCAATGAAAAGATTGAGCAGATGGAATTGCATGTAGTTTATAGATGTCTGCAGTGAATTTGATGGACAAATGCTTGATTAACTACATTTAAATAGTTTTGAATTTAGATGTTTGAAGAAAGTATTTAGTGTTTAGAAGAACAAAACTAGGGAAACGAGAAACATTGGGGTAGAATGCAATCAATCATCTCTCTGGCCATCTCTGGGATAAATGAGCGTGTACAGAAATGATTATGTAATACTTAATGTGACTACAAAAATAAAACAATTGGAAAAACAATAAAAATATTAAAGTACTAAGAAAACATTTATCAGTTGGCAAAAGTCAAATAACTGCAATAAACGATAAGAATGGAACTACAATAAGAAACCAAGAACAAATTATTATATCACACCTCCAGGGAGTCCAAAGACTCATCCAGCGAGTGTAGTCTACTATCAACTACAATCATCTATACCAATGCCATCTACCGCCCATCACCACCACTAGTATCTTCACAGACAATTACAAACATCCATGCCCACAGCGGGATTCAAACCCGCAGCCTTTTTGGCTGGAGAGCGGATACACTAACCACTCAGTCAACCGGACCGGCAAATCTATCAAATATGTATGCAGGTATATCAACAAGGGCTCAGTCCAAGCTCACCTATTCTGGACGACACATCAGTACCTCTGAAGCCATTTGGTCGATTTTATCTTTAGATATTCATGATCACCATCCAACTGTAGATCATCTCACAATTCCACTCAGAAATGGTCAAAGAGTATGCTTCACAGAAAATAATGCACTCAGCATAGTGGAGTCACCAAGGAACACAACATTAGAAGCCTTTTTTTAAGCTATGCATTGAAGATCATTTTATCCCAACACTGACCTATAATGAGGTACCTACATACTATACCTGACATCAAAACAAATTTCAATGAAGAAGAAAGGGTGGCAATATGGATGATGGTTATCCTGGTGTGAAAAAAGAGCGATGCTCTAGGTTGTGTTTATAGTGTTCATCTGAATAATGCTCAATGCTTTTATTTACAAATACTCTTGATGCATGTTAAAGGACCAAAATCATTCAGTGACCTAAGAACAATAAATGGTGTAGTATATTCAACCTACCAGAATGTATGCAAGGCTTTGAATTTGATAGAAGATAATTCTCACTAATCTGATTGTCTCGATGATAATGATGCACTAATTTCAAACTCGCCATACACCTTTTTGTTTGCTGTAATTTTGGTTCACTGCAACACGACTAATCCTCTATCACTATGGTCAGCTTACAAAAATCATTTATTGGAAGATATTTTACACCAAGTATGTTCTACTCATTCTCAATTTAATGAAGCAACATATAATGTGCCATTACTGAGACTTGAATCAGTTAAGTCAATAAGTGACAAAAGTGTTAAAATCTGGGTCTTCTGATACCAAACAATCCTTTGCATTTAGATACAAATTTAATCCAGGAAACTTCATAAAATTTCAATGAACTTTAGGATTTATTAAGTCAGCACGAACAATCACTAACTTCAGATCAAGTTGAAGATTTTCGCAATGAGAGGTAGGTTTTTTTCGTGCAGAGTTGTGAATGACTGGAATGCCTTGCCGGAGAACATGGTGTCTGCAAAGAATTTGAAGGTGTTTAAAATATGATATGATGAGCCGTGTGTGTGTGTGTGTGAGATAAAAGGACCTCCCAGATAAGTCTTTGACCCCATGAGGTCTTGGGTGGTAATAATAATATTTTAACAACCTTTTTAGGTGGTACTGGGAAAACATTTTTACAAAAGTGTTTATTAGCTAAGTTGAGAAGCCAAGTTAAAATCGCTCTAGCTGTGGTATCTTCAGATATAGCAGCTCTATACTGCATCCTAAGTAGGCTAAAAGAATTTTATAATATATAATTTTAAATCCTAAGCAGGCTAAAAGAATTTTATAGAGAACTCTATAGTGATCCATCAATAGATAATCAAATATAAATAACTCTTCTCCATCGCATATGGAATTCATTCCCCATTCATTTCAGATGAAATAAAACAAGCATTAAAACAAATTAAAAATGGAAAATATCCCAGTGAAGACTAATTCACATAGAATTAATTAAATGGGGAGAAAACATAATTCACCATGTCACAAACTTTCTAAATCTATGCCAAGAAGAGGGGAAGATAACAGAAAACTGGAAAAATGCTCCTCTGATAGTTATTTGAAAAAAGGGATAAAGAAAAAGTAAAGAACTATAGACCAATTAGTGTTCTCTCTAATCTGTATAAACTTCTCACAACAGTAATAACAAACAGGTTAACCCCCTCTTCTAGACTCAAATCAACCAGTAGAACAAGCAGGATTTCATTAAGGCTTTAACACAATTGATCATATTCATACAGTTAAACGAATAATAGAAAAGCAGAAGAAAACCAACTGCTTCTCTTTTAGCCTTTTATTGATTATGAAAAGCATTTGATTAAATCAAGACTAATGCACTAATCAAACCACACCAGAATCAGGGAATTCCTGGAGAATATATGGACCTTCTCAAGGAAATATACCACACTGCAACAACAACAATCCAACTTCACATGAGTAGCAATAAAATATCAATTGAAAAAGGTGTCTGACAAAGAGACTATCACCCAAGATCTTTACAGCAGTCCTGCAAGAAATATTTAATAATATAAACTGGACAAACCTTGGTGTAAAAATTAATAACAGAAACTTATCACACCTATTATATGCAAGATGATATTATAATTTTTGTAAACACTCCAGAAGAGACCTTAATATAATGATAGAAGACATATCATGAAAGCAGAAAAGTTGGTCGAAAAATAAACACATAAAAAACTAAAATCATGTTTAATCATTTTGTAACACCAAAAACATAATAGAAAACAATTTCTTGAAAAGAATGTCTTCAAATACATATTTAGGTGTCTTCATTGGCCGAATGGATAGCGTATCTGCTCTCCAGCCAAAAGCTGCAAGTTCAAATCCCACCATGGGCATGAATGTTTGTGATTGTCTGTGAAAATACCAGTGGTGGTCGGCAGTAGATGGCATTGATGTAGTTGCAGTCATTTGCCGATTGAATGGCAGAGATGGAGTCGTGGAGTTGGTGCCCTCCCTCCCTCCACAAGTCCATCGCGTCTCACCGGATCAAATAATAAATCTCATTGAACTAACTGAGAACTCCAAAAGGAAATAAATAGGAGAGTTCAACTTGCCTGGAGTGCATTCAGAAAACTGAAAAGCATTTTTCAAAACAATGATGTCCCACTCTGTTTAAAAAGGAAGACATTTAAAGTTGCGATGACCTCCAGTCATCACATATGGTTGTGAAACTTGGTCTCTAACAAAATCACTGGCAAATAAACTAGCAACAACTCAAAGAAAAATGGAGAGGTTGATGCCAGGCATCACACTAAAAGAAAAGAAGCAAAACATCTGGATAAGAAGCCAAACTCATATCAGTGACATCATCCATCACCATAAGAGACTAAAATGGAAAAGAATCAGACATCTGTCCAGAAGAGAAGATTATCGATGGACCACCATACTAATGAATTGGATTCCAAAAGAAGGGAAACAAGGCTGAGGACATGCTAAAAGAAGGTGGAGTGATGAATTGTCAAATTTTGTTGGGGAAAATTGGTCAACCATTGCCAAGAACAGAGAAAGGTGGAAAGAGGCCTTCGTCCAGCAGTGAATAGAAAATGGCTAAAAAGAAGAATGTGATTTCATAGGTGTTTCAGATTGAAATTGGTTGGTAATGACATGACACAATGGAATTTGTGTAATTTCATTAGTATCATTATATATGCAATTTTATATCATATAAATTCGCATATACGTTAATACTAGAAGTATCAGAAATAAGGGGAGAGAGTTTGACATTGGTCAGGTTGACTTGGCCAAAATTTATAGGCATCAGTGGGACTTGGTTGACAGAAAATGGAATTGCATTTTTAGGGAGGATAGAGGGAATAGGACAAGAAATGGCAATGTTGCTTATGATAGCTGAAGAACTACTATACAAAAAATTTGAAGTTAGAGAATTTTAGGTTTGGGAAAGATGTTTATTTGATGCTGTCTGGTGTGAGAGTCTAATAGGACAAAACAGTTGATTGCTGCTATATACTGGGAGAGAGGATCCACAGGAAGATGTAGATACTATACATTGTTAGATTAGCAAGAGTGCAAGCTGAGCAATTATGGGAGACTAACTCTACTGACACAGATTGCAGGGAGGAAAAGGGGCATGGCATTGAAGCAGTAGTATAGCTGCTTTTGCTGCCCAGGCCTGTCCCCGAGTTTGCTGCCTCTCTCAATGCACACCAAAAATATTACAAAAAGTCAAAACAACATAGGGAAAGAAATTAAAACACTATGTTTATGTTAGTTGTAAGTATAGTTGTTGAAAAAGAAGTATTAATTAAGTAATAAAATTACTAAGTTAACATAAATGGAAGAATAAAATTGTGTCGGCTCACGTGAAAGTGCCGCCCAGAGCAGATCACCCCTCCGCACATCCCCTAGCTATGCCACTGCATGGAAGTGGAATTTGAAGTGGACATAGAATTAACACAGTTGCTAAGGGATAATTACCTGAAACAGCATGTAATAGAAGTGACCAGGGAGTTGAGTCCATAACCAAAGGTAGACACATTACCTCCATCTGGGGAGAGTGCCAATGTAGTCTTTTCTGGGATGTTGCTAAACATGTGGAATTCTGTGAATAAAGGGTTTAGGTTGAAGTACCCTAGTATCCACAACCTAACGACAAACTTTATTTCTGAAGGTTACAAGCTGCAAATTGCCCACAAGTTGATTTGTCTAACTGATGATTTACAGTAGAAAGTGTGTACATTTAAATTTTTGAATCATGCAAAGGAGTCATGTGGTAGCACTCAACAGGATAAAAAGGAAAAACTATAATAAGGGAATTGTGTTTGAAATAAGCTCTTTTTGTGAAAGAATAAAGTTAGAAACTTTGATGTCTTGTAATGTTTCAGACATCATCTGGATGATTTCATGTAGGGAATAATTACTGGAAAGCTTGACGAAGGCCGCAGAATGACCGATCTTGCCATTGGAACCTTGCATAGCATTGTATCCAGGCTCTGAGCAGTATTTCAAACCAATCGAACGTGTTCCAGACATTTGATTAAAGGTCACCCTCACTCTACCTACTGATTTTTGGTTACAGCAGTAAAACATAACTGACACACCACAGCAGGTCAGCTACATTCACGTATATAGATATCTCAAAAACCTATGGCAAGACATCTGTGACAAGCAGACCAATGCAGACTACATGCCTGATATTATGTACTCTGCACAGCTCATCATAGTGAATGTTTTAATCTTATCCATAAAATTGGATAAGATGCCATTGGGATAATGTTCTCTTTACAGATGAGTCATTTTAATCTTACCTCTGATTCTAGATGACACTTGATGTAGAAGTGATACTAGTTCGAATTGCGAGAATCATATTGTGAGGGATAGATATAACAGTGCTGGGGTAATGGTGTGGGAAGGCGTTATGCCTATTGTGAATGTTCTGAGCTACAAGTGCTGATGACAAAGAATTCATTTCTGTGAATGTACAATGACACAACACATGATACACGAATTGAAACCATAAGTCATATTGCTGTTTGACATTCCTTCTCCCCACCCCAGAAAACAAAACAAGGTCTTATTCTTCTCTGAAGGAGTGAATCACTTTGTGCTAACATGATAGGATGTTGTGCAAGTTACATCACAGTTTTGAGTGGACAAATTCCATACTGAAATGGTTCTCCACCTAGTTTTCTGTAATGTTCAATCTTTAACTATATCCTTAATAAATTTGTAACTTTTTCCATAAATGTATTGCAATTTAACTTGCATGAAATTATTAATGTATTTTCTGTAATAAACATGCTGGCAATAAATTTATATCCAACATTTGGCTGTAGTCATGAAAATATTTTCATATCATATATAGGTAAACATGTAGTTTGTCCTTAGCTTTTGGATACCAGTGTATGAAGCATGTAATTATGACATACTTAGAAGGCATATTGGAACAGTGGCATGGTCCTGTCAGAGTAATTTAATTGCATTTTATAATAAAGTGACAACAGAACTGTATAGAAGATATGGGTACACCATGATGCTGCTGGACTTTGCAAAAGATATATTAGAGAGAATATCAAATGGAAAGTGATCACAAAATGTTGGAACAAATGCTTATGAAGCTGGTACCATGAATGGAAGGGTGGCTGACAATCTAGAGAGAAGTATATGGTGGAATGGAAATCCAGGAGGAGGGAGAGTAACTAGTGGAGTACTTCAGGGTTCTATTAGAGTCACTACTCGATTTTGTATAATCAATGATATAAGGAAAGATTTTAAAGGGGGGGGATTACTGATACACTGTATAGGCAATAGTTGATAAAGGTGATGTATATCATCTGCAGCCTGATTTTAAAAAATTGGGGTTGTGGGCAAAGGATGATTTGCAAGTTAATTGAAAAATAGAAGGTTGTGCACTTTGAGTTGAAAAGGTTAGATACAATGAATGTATCCCATTAATGGTAATGAAGCGCAGGAAACTGACTTGGGGGATAATGTTGGATTTTGAACTGAAGTTCAGAGGTCATATTGTAAAAATTATTCAAATAGTTGAAAGGATTACTTGATGTTGACCAACATGCTAACAAGTAAAGATAGGGAGAACAAATGATCTCTCTCTGTCTCTTTATAATGCTGCATCTGTTCACTGTGCACAGATTTGGTCACCTAAGTTTCTTGGAAATCAGGAGGTAGAGAGGTCTGTGGAATCCTGCCTGAGGAGAGATTGAAGGGAAGTTGATTGCAAAGTTAGTTGATAGGCAGAAAAGATGGGACATGAAACAGATGAGATAAAGTGTTTTATAAAATTTATGAAAGGGAAATTTTTTTAAATGACAGAACTAGTAGACAAATGTGAAGTTTGTGTAAAAGTTTGGTCAGGAAAGGTGCAGACTACATTTTTCAAAAGGAGAGTGGTGAATAAGTGGAATAGGTCACAGAATTAGTTGAGTGTCTTGACAGTGAAAGAGTTTTAAAAAAGGTATAATGATTTGTTTCCATGCAATCTTTCCATGCAGACGAAGAATATCCAGTTCTGTTGAACATCAAGGTACTACACAGAAATTCTCGACTTCATTAAATTTATATGATGCTGACTACTTGAATTTAATGCTTCAACAGCTGGCACTCCATGCAAAGTACTGGATACTGGAACATAGGAATTTAGACCAAAATGTAAAATTAAGAGGGTTTTGAGAGGTTCAGTGACAAAAAGCTGTATTTGTTACAATTTATCTTCCAGAGTTCATTCTGTTTCTCATGAATTACTTGTCTGAGGTAATTAACAGTTCATCTTTTCATGTTATCTTGGGAGATCTGTTCATAGAAGTGTATAATTATAAGTTTGCTGCCATTTCTCCTGATGGAATTGTTTTCCAGAGAAATTATTCTTTTGATGTCTTGAGAAGATCTATCCAATGCTTGATATTTGTTCTCCTAGATCAATGTCAAAATGTCTCTTGCTCAGAACAATGTGGATATTAATCCTGTCACTGTTTTATCTCAAAACCCATTTCAGAACAGTGAGATTCTGGTGAAATCAGAAATGCTCAACAGCAGGATCCATTTTGAGAATTCTACACACAAATTCAAAATGTTAAACATCCACCTGATTTTCTATCTTTTAAATCAGGAAATGTTTCTTAAATTAGCAGAAATTACTTTGTTAGAATAGGTAAGAGGTAGAACTCCAGAAAAGATAATGACCGTGTTGAAAATGATACCTTGGCTCAAAAATCAGTATCATTTATCAGGTTATCATTTATTTGGCATATCACCTTTAGAGAGAATACCTAGAAATTTTGTTGGCCAATATTATTACTATTACGTGACTCCTCCAGGGAGTCCAAGGACTCATCGAGAAAGGGCTCCTACTCTACAACTCTGTCTTCACTACTCAACATCCACCAACTACAAATAGCTGCAACTACCCCAACGTCATTTACCATCCACCACCACAACTAGTATTTTCAGAGACAATCATAAGGATTTGAACCTGCAGCCTTTTGGCTATAGAGCAGATACACTAACTACTCGTCATGATTCGTCACAAATATATGAAGAATCATGTGAAATCTTGTCATCTAAAAAATCCATTCAGAGGAAAGGCAACATTTCTGTCTGTGAAGCTACCAATTAGACCATTCCAGCACATTTTTGTTGTTAATGTTGCTAGTTTCTAACAGAATTGAAAGAAGTTACCAAATAATAAAATATTTTGTTCATTGTGGATGTCAGCAGTTAGAATTGAAGTACAGGAAGATGGTTTAATGTTAAATCTGGTGTCAGACAAGGATGTACATTATACCCTCTGCTATTAATTATGTATATGGATCACATGAAGGAAAAGGGTGTTAAACCTGATATCAAAATTGCTGATGTTAATGTGAAAATAGATATTGCAAAGGCTCCTTGCTTTATGTGAATGATGTTATACTTATAAATAAATCCACTACAAGTCTGCAAGATTCCCTGACTAAATTGAATAACTGTTGTAATAGATATTGTATGAAGGTCAGCAATAATAAATCAAAGACAATGAAAATAGGCAGAAACATTGAAAATATCAACTGTGAATGCATAACCTGTAGATGAAGTAAAACATTTCAGCTACTTAGGCACAATTTTTAGTCAAGATAGTAAATTAAATATGGAAATAGACAACAGAATCAAAGCTGGTAAGGTAGGAAATCAACTGAATAAATTTATATGGAAGAAGAGAGAAATTAGTCAAAACACTAAATTAGCTGTATACAAGACAATGTTCAAACCAATTTTAACTTAAGGATCTGAGAGCTGTGTTAGAAGTAAAACACTTGACCAAAGACTGGAGACCACAGATGAGTCCTGAGAGAGTCATAAATAAATGGTGTCAGTGGCAACGTGATATTAAAAATTAGGATATTAGGTAAAAACCTGACATTATTAAAATTTCCTCTTTCCCATTCTGTTTAAGAATGGGAGAGAGGAAAGATTAGCAAAACAAGCATTCTCTGCCAAGCTGGCAGGAAAAAAACCCAGAGGAAGACCAAGATATAAGCGGATTGATGCAGTGAAACATGCCTTAGACGATAGAAATATAAGATCTGACACTGTTGGAGTCTGACAGGTAACATGGATTTGGAGGAAAATTGGAGATTGCAAAATAATGTAAATTTTTCATGTAGTACTATCATATCCTATACACCCCTTGAGAGTACATGTCAGGAATTTGATGATGTTTATTAGATATGGTAAAAAAGCTGAATTCATCTTGGGCAGTAATAAAGTAAATGAAGCTTAATCTGAAAAATGGAAGTCAGCTTAAACAAATTCAGACTACTAAGGCTATGGAGATACAAGGAAGAGACAGCTTAAATGTTAAGTGGAGATGCATGTACAGTAGTTTTAGATATTGCAAAGGCTTTCAATAGATTGCCACATGACAAATTAGTAGTTAAATTGGAACAGACATGATTGGATAGTAGATTAGTGCATTGGATTGCAGACTGGCTGTCTGATAGGTATCAGCATGTTGTGTATGTGGGAGCGATATCCCAGAAGAGGAAATTCACTAGTGTGTACCTGGCAGTTCCGGATTTACGTATAAGCTAAAAAAAAAAGCTACAGCTTAGGGCCTCTCAATCTGCTGAGGCCTCAAATAAAAATACAAAAATATATAAAAATTGATCAAAAAATATTCGTAGAAAAATCACTCAAATGAAGTCAGACATATCCACGATGATAATTTCTAAATAATATTATATATACAAAATATAACATTAAAATAATTTTGGCGCATTGTAAAAGTGATTAAGATATTTTGTCTTTTTTTTTTGAGCCTTATTTGTCGTTTTTAAAACCCTTTCATTATATAATTCTTTCTGTGATTTTGTAAATGCATACTTTATTTTTTAATAGAGTATGCATTTACAAAAAGTTTTAGATCTTTTTAAAAAGGCAGATATATTTTAAATTTTTCTGAGACCAGCTGATGTAATTTAAAACAGTAGGGAGCCTCTGGGTTTTGTATAGCTTAGAGCCCCAGCAAGTCTAAATCTGACCCTGGTTCCTGGCATCTGTTTAGGACCATTATTGTTTAATTTGTATGTAAATGACATTGGAAAGTGCTTAAATGGCAAAAGCAGATGTAGTTTTGTAAAAAGATCTAAAACAGACTGAATTGGCAAGTGAGTGGGGATTTCAGTTTAATGTTGCAAAATGTAAGGTTTTAAAAATTTGGGAAACAAATATATGCAGAGTATAGGATTGGTGAGAATATTTCAGAGGTTGAGGAGATGAAAGATTTGGAGATTATAATAGACAAGGACTTGAAATTTCGTGGAAGTTTTACGAAAATTGTAAGGACAACACAGCAGATTATGGGAATGATGCAAAAAAACACGTATGTGTAGAAGTACGGGTGTTTTGATTCCACTGTACAAGGTTTTGATCAAGGTGCATATGGATTTCTGTGCACAGATTTGGTTGACAGGTTTTCAAAATAATGATGATATGTTGGAGAGAGTGCAAAGACAATCAACTAAGTTGGTTTCTGGAATATGAGAATAGAATGATAGAATGCAAATTACAGAGCCCAGTGAATAGAAGCAAGAGAAGAGACATGATCGAGACATAAATTGATAAGGGGTAATTACCAGATTAGCATGGATGAGATTATTCATAGAATACCTGGAGACAGGGGGAGAACAATTATTGTTATTAACCTAAGACCCAGAGCCTGTGTAGCTCAGTGAATGTGGTGTTTGCACCATGGTGCTTGACCGTACTAAGAAAAACTTAGTGTGTGCCAAGATAATTGTTCTCCCCGTCTCCAGGTATTCTATGAATAATCTCACCATGCTAATCTGATAATTACCCCTTATCAATTTATGTCTCTATCATGTCTCCTCTCTTCCTTCTATTCACCAGGCTCTCTAATCTGCATTCTCTCATTCTGTTCTCATATTAGAGAAGATTTTTCTAAGCCTTTTTTCCACTGTTTCCCGAGTTAGTTTATCTCTGGCACGGGTAAGTGGGTTTTTACTCCTGGAAACTTGGGTTTTTCATCCGGTAAAATCAAGAAAATCGACCATAGAATCCACGCTATTTCAAACATTAAATATATTGTGTTAGGGACCACGAGATGGAGGCAATTTTTGAACCATTCTCTTCACTGCATGCTGCTTAATTAGTGACAGCCTTGGGCACCAGTGGAGATTGAACTTCCCACTCAGTCTCCAAAAGTTAGATAGGGTTAAAACGGCCTTGCCTACTCCCTGTACAGGAATAAAAAGAAACAAAAATCAGCTAAGACCACATGGCATCTAAGAAAAAATTTAATACCAGCAGCACTCAAGGTTCCCAGGTGGTCACCCTCCAAAGTAGCAACTGGGCTCAAATTTGGTCAACTTCACTGATCAGGAGAGAACTGATGTTTTAGAACTGATCTGGCCACAGACAACAAGGGTCCCTTCCTGGAAACTGTATAAAGGTGGGTGCGAGCAAAAGGGTGGAGTAGTAGATTTTTTGTATGGAGAGTTGTGGGCAATTGGAATGCATTCTGAGAGTGCAGTAAGTGCGAGGACAGTGAATGCATTTAAGTCGAAATACAATGTGCTATGCATGTGAGTGGATCCTCCCACAATGAATCTAAATCCACAGAGGTCAGTTGATAAGTGTTAAAGGCTCAGGAACATATACAATTGTAGAGATTATCTCCTGTTAATTAAGCTTCTTGATATTAAACACCTTGATAAATTCATTAGTACTAGAGCATAAAAAATATTACTCTCAAAAGATTGTGACAATAATACCTGGATTCTCTGTGGAAACTGAAGGTGAAAGCAAAAACTTGCTTGCCTTTCAATTACAGTAAGGTTAAGAAAAGCAATTCATCGAAGAAGGAATCAATATTGAATGTTGCTGATCAAGAAAGGTTTACCAATCAAAATAATTACAGAACAGACATTATCAGAACCAGATTTTGATACATTTCAATAGAATTCAGCAGTGACATCTGAAATCAGAGAAATTCCAGCTCTGGTGCTAGAAAACTGAGAAATTTAGTCATTGAATCAGTAAGTTCAATTGACTGTTGCCAATTATCTCAGTACCTTCAAGTAAGATATACAAACCTTTAGGCAGAACTATAAATTAAAGATGCCAAGAAATTATATTCTTGGTTTAATTCTTTATCCAAGTGTAAGCAAACAAAGTTCATGCCTGAAGTCATTTCAGGACTGGGCAACTCATGTAGCAGCTAATGACTTCACATCACTTGCCTTAGTATCCCATAATGCAAAGCACATATCCTTACAGACATGTATAATGCTATGCATTATGGGAAGGATCACTACACATAGGGGGAGCCAGACCCAGAAGTTGAAGTAATGCAGAAGTCATATTTTCGTATATTAGTAGTCAATAAAGTTTCCAAATAATATTGGAAGACGTTAGCAGCTATGTCAGACCAGCTATAAAGAGACAAAAATTATCACTTATTATAATGGTACAACAGTTTAAGTGTGTAACAAAGTAACATGATAGAATGCATATTCTTATGTTTTGTGAATGTTCTTAGACTAAAATAATTTTTATATTTAATTTTAAAAAAAATATAAATTGTGCTGTTAAAGGTCTATGCAAATATGTTTAAATATCTTGGCATAATTTGTTTAGGAATGCTATCATTAGTTCAGTTAATTAAATGTGAAATAAAGAATGTGAAAAAAAGTTGATAAAGTGGAGACTGAGAGTTGCAGAGTAGGTGCCCTCCCCGATCAGTTTTTGGGATTCTCTGGAGGTGTTACATTAATAATAATAATGAAGACAATATTCTGCTGTAAGAAAAAGGCAGCAGTGTTTGCAGTTTCACTATTGACAGATGACTAGCAAGATGATTAAGCCTAACAATGCCTCATGGTTTAAGCTACTAGTGGAATTATTTTTCCAATTCAGCAACAGGAAGTGGCAAGACTTAACCTTTCTACATTGTTGGAATTAAATTGCCGGCAGTAGTTATGTTGAGCATATGAAATAAACAAGCGGAAAAGAAACTTAGTTGCACTTTGAACATATCCGGTCTACCATTATAAAAAGCTCTGCTGTTTGTGGTACCTGACTGTCTTGATAACATTCACACAGGCACAAATAAAATACCTTGTGTGCTCTCCTGTGATATGAAATGAACAGATGGACAAAAGAGAGAGAAAAGATGGGGAGGGGACGTAATAAATGTAACGGATAGTCAATAAAGGAGTGTGTAAATAATTTTCTTTGAGAAATAGAAAAATATAAGGAATGAATAGTTTTTTGGAGAGAAAAATTAGGTGGAAACATTCTATCTTGTGAAATTGATAGTTGCCAATTAAAAATGCAGGAACATTCCAAAATAACTGAACTTTGAGTTCATGGTTTATATCGAAACTTACTGTGCTAGTCCGCGCGGTTAGCCTAGTGGCTTTGCGCTTCGCAACCATATGCCTGGGGAAGGAGTGTCCTAGGTTCGATTCCCGTCCACGACGTGAGGAGCTTAAGGATTTTCCTCAGCCATAGCCAAAGTTAGCCGGTCTTGGGCGTGGGCAGCAGGGTTTTTTCCGCCAGTTTATCTGGGGTTTTTCATCCCGCAAGCAAGCAAACCGGCCCCGTGAACACACAGGTTACAGTCATAAATACTTACGGCAAGGAAGGCAACAGGAAACCACCTTGCTCATAATCATCTCTCCCTAGAATGGTAGCATTTAGCTACCCTCTCGCGGCCGTATGGCAGATGGGAACCAGAAGACTATGCTTGAAGTAAGGCATGTATTGAAGATAGAGATAAGAAGAAGAAGAAAATTCTTTAAGGATTCACGAGGAACCTGTGTTTTGATTTTATAGAAAAAAGTCTGTCAAGTCCGAGCGATGACTAAAATGTTAACTTCACAGACATTTTGTAGCTAATGCTAGAAGACTGAAGGTTTTAAGGTCATGAGTGAGTGTGCAAGTAAATAGAAGGGTCATTAAATTTTTTTAAATATTCATTTCATTCTATATGTTGAATTTACACACAACATGTATTACACACAACATGTTGTGAGTGAGAGAGAGATGTCCCTTGAATCTTGACTCCATGGAGGTCTAATGATAATTAGACCAATTAGACCAAGTCTAATATCAGTTTTCTAACTAACTATTTACAGCAGCTTTGGCTCTAAAGATTTATGCAGAAACTATCATTGTGTCTGTTTTAAGGTATAAGACAAGATGAAATTTATCTTAATCTATTCATGGAGTGAATATTCTAGGACAATCTTCTTAACTAAAAAGAAAATGATCTGAAGATAAATTAAAGATATTTAAGCCATTTGTGCTTTGCAGATGAGTTATTTGTATCCTTATTTCAACTGTACACGAATTACCTACTTGTGTTCATGAACTCCAAATTGCTAGCACAACAGCTGGTCTAAAGAACCTAAACAAAACCCAAGTTATGTTCAACAGATATGTACAGCCAGAAATAAGAATCAATGATTGAACTGGATCAATACATTGGTGCACCCAGAGGGGGGGGGGGCACTGTAATAATCAAAGAAAAAAACACTAGAAAAATTTCCAAAAATCTTTTCCTAATTAAAATTATTACTTTTTTATATATATTTAAGTTGTGTAATGTCTTCTATTTCTATACTACTTATGACTAAGCATCTGCAATCTTTGCTAATTCATAGATCGTATGCGATGCATAGTGTGTATTCTCGAGTTGAGTAGACACCTCATCCCCCCACCCAATATTAAATCCTGAGTGTGCTACTGAATCAATACACATACTTAGGACAACAGATGTCAATGAAACAATATTAAACATTGAAGGTTTGGGACCCTATCAAATCACAATTTGCTTAAAGAAACATTCATTTCATTTACATGTTGGCAGGCTTTGCTTTCATAACATCAAGAAGTTGATTATCACGCAATGTTCACATGAGAGTTCACACATCCTTCTAGCACCCGATGTTGCACAAAACATTAGTCATGTTGTTTTTATATCAAAAAATAGCCATAAGGTGACCTTTACTCGAGAGGGTGGCTAATTTAAAACCATAAAATTAAATGCATATTACCTTATTTACTACACATCAGCAGAGTATGTTAAACTACTGCACGAATCTACAAATTATCATTCAATGCCTTACAGTATCTCAACAGTATATACAGGTTTACATAGGAATATTTAAATATGTTTAATTTCAAGTTGTTAATGATATGTTTGTTTGATATCATGCCATCTTATGCTTGTATAATGTGTACCATATTTACTCGAATATAACTGGTACCTACAATTTTATTCCACGGAAAAATAAACTAAAAAGTTTCCCCATATATCTCACATAGCAAAAAAATTCCAAACCTTAAGAAATAGTTGTGAATGTTGTTATTAAAGTGTTCAGATAATTTGGAATTCAACAGAAGAGAATTAAAACTTCAACCCAACAAATATCAGCTTGCCTTTGTCATTGAGTGGCATGATCTTTTGTTAATACCACAACAATAAGAAACCATAAGGAGTGACAGAGAATAGTAGATTCTTGGTAAGTAAAACGTAGTTTCAGTTTTTGTTAACTCATGGTGATCTTATGATTCCGAAATGATAAAAAGACAAGCAATAATTATTATATAGCACCTCCAAGGAGTCCAAAGACTCATCAAGGGAGGGCACCTACTCCCCAACTCTCCATCTCCACCACTCAATCCTCCAACTACTACTACGTCCAACATCTACGTCAGCGTCATCTACCGCCGACCGCCACCACTAGTATTTTCACAAACATCCATGCCCACAGCAGGATTCGAACCCGCCGCCTTTTAGCTCAAAAGTGGATATGCTAACCACTCGGCCAACCAGGCCAGCAAATACTAAGGAAATACTTGTAAGGAACTACTAAGGCAACTACAACTATAAGAAAACTACTTGTTTTAATTTAATTACAGAAGGGAGGGCTATTCATTGCTATTCAAATATATCATGTGATGAAGGTGAGCAGCTGATCGCATAAATAAAGTTGATAATTAAAATTTAGATTCATTCATTTTAAATATTGTGGGCAATTATGGAGAATATTTTAAATATACTTGCTAAGGGACAATTAATATTTTTACCCATGAACATTAAATTCTCTGACTTATTGTGTTATGATATAAAAAATGTTGCCATGACACCTCATAACTATTGAGTGAATGTATTTAGGATAAGTTTTGTATTATATACACAATAAGATAATGATAGATCATTACCTTGAGGATGTTATACTTTCTACATGTCATACTGGTGTAAATGATGCTGTGCAGTATATAGGAGAGAGGCAAGTATTAGGAGAATTGGAAGTGAAAGCATCAGAGTTGGCAGAAGTTGGTTGGGTTAGATGTCAATAAGGCTGTGGGAATGGATGATATATCACTACATATTTTCTTAAGGAATGTGCACCACAGTTGGCTATGCCGCTGACCTGGTTATTTAACAAGAGTCTTGCAGTAGAGTTCCTAAGGATTGGAAAGAATGCAAAATAGTACAACTCCACAAGCATGGTTCTAGAAGAGAAGTCTCCAACCAGTTGAGCTACTGTATAAAGCACTTGTCAGACCACACTTGAACTACTGTAATCAAATCTCATCACCTGGTTTTCAATGTTATGTTAAGAAATCAGAAACTGTTCAGAGGCAAGTGACTAAGACAATATCACAACTTTGGAATACTGGCTATAGAGAGAGATGTTCAAGAGATGTGGATTAAAAAGTTTGGTTGGATAGCAGGAAAATAAGTGATATAAGAGACTTCAGTTAATGAGATGATTTTATCAGATTAATAGAGAGGAGATTATAAAAAGAGCTGAACAGAGGGGAAGAACAAGAGGTTATACCTGGAAGTTATGTAAAAATGAGTTTGAAGAGAGGAGTGGATTTTTTATCTGGAGAATTATAAGTGAATAGAATGCATTACCAGAATGTGTTCTTAATGCAAGGAATGATAAAGATGTTAAGATTCTACATGATAAATATATTGTCAGTTGAATGAAGCTCCCACGATGATTCTGTGAACTACATGGAGGGTGTAATAAAAATAATATTTACCATGTTACGATATCAACAAATATTTGCATGACACCTTATACTTGTTAAGTGAGTGTATTCAGGTTACGTTCCGCACGTATATACATACTAAGATAAGGATAGCCAAATATCTTTATCTTTGGGACATTATAACTTTTACATTTACCATGTTACGATATCAACAAATATTTGCATGACACCTTATACTTGTTAAGTGAGTGTATTCAGGTTACGTTCCGCACGTATATACATACTAAGATAAGGATAGCTAAATATCTTTATCTTTGGGATATTATAATTTATAGTATTATCATACTCTCCATGCAGTTGGCAGATTAATCATGGGAGGTTAATTCAACTGAGAACATATTGATCATAGAATTTTAAAATCCTTAACACTCTAAATTAACAGCTCAATTTTGGTAATGAGTTTCATTCACTGATAATTCCCCACATAAAAAATCTACTCCTCACCTGTCTTCACCACACTTTTCCATAACTTCCAGGGATGACCTCCGATTCTTCCCCTCTTACCTACTCTTTTTATAATCTGTGCTTGATTAATATGATAAAATCCTCTCACTAACTAAAGTCTATATCATATCACCTCATTTCATCCTATCCAATGAATTCTAATCCACATTTCTTCAACCTCTCCATAGCCAGCAATCCAAAGTTCTCATAGTCTTAGCCAATTTTGTCTGGACATTCTCCAATGTCTCCACATCACTGACAACCAGGTGACCAGATCTGAGCAATGATCCAAGTGTAGTCTGTCCACTGCCTTATACAGTGGCACAACCATTTCCTTATCCATACATGTTAGCATATTTCTTATCATAGCAGCAACTACAATGTGCAGCCTTTGCAACAGTAGCAACATGCCCTCTGAATTCGAGTTTCTCAACCATCATTACTAAATCTCTAATCTCATTCACTTCTGGCAGTAAAGAACCATTGATATAGTACATAGTCATATGTCTGTGCACTCCAAAATGCAACACCTTCCAGTTATCGATATCAGTACTATTACCCAAAGTCAGCATTTGATATACCTCTGATGCTTATGCTACAAATTCTCCTAATGCTTGCCTCTCTTCTGTGTTCTGCATGGCATCATTGACTCCAGTATGATATATGCTGTAAAATGCTTGTTCAATAATTCCACCATATCCTTCGCAGATGTTCATCTTCTCTTATGACTATCCAGTGTAAATCCGACATAATTATTCTTCCTCTTGCTTGCCATATAGCAGACAAATTCCCATGAGTTAACCTTGGCCTGACTAGCCAATCTTCTCTGATACTGCATCTTTGCTTTCTTTACCATGTTCCAACTTTGTAGCCTGCATTTTATACTCCATGGATCTGATCACTGTCAACTGTCTTGTACCTCCTCCATAACATTTTCTTTTCCAGAAATCACAGTTTGCTTGATTTCACTGTTAATCTGTTTTCACTCCTACTCTATTTATACACTTAATGCTTGGTTAAGTCATACATTATCATACATTGTTTTTGTCAGGTAGTGCCTTGTGAGTTTCCATGCATTGTCAACACCTTTTCCACTCAGCTTATGTACCCAACATACTAATGCTGACTGCAGTGCTTCATATAATCACCTGCTTAATACTTCCACATGTATTCATTTTGGGCAGTAACTTTTGTTTCATCACTTCCCAAACAAGTACCTCATGATCACTCTCACCCACTGGCAGCAGTGTCAACATTACATTAACAACTACATTTTGTAAAGTTATCAAATTCAAAACATTAAAGCCTCTACTTGCTTCAATCACATGCCGATTAAGATACTTTTCTTTCATAAATTCCACAAACTCACTCTCCTTGTTCCTATATACTATCTCCTCCTTCCTTTCTATATTCCTGTGATTAAAGTCTCCCATCAATATCACCATTTTTACATGCCCAACTAATTTGCCAAAACATTTAACAATTGGCATTCTCTGCATTCCCCAGCCTATAACAGCATCCTATCAGATATACTAACCTGTTTATTTCAACTTCACACCACACAGATTCAAAATCTCTGCATGCCCAATCAACTTTCATACTTAGTAGACAATTGTTCTCCAATCAGAATAACAGCACTCCCCATTCTCTTTTCACATTTCTATCCTTCCGGAAAATTATATATCCTTATAATTCTATTCCCAACATCACATCCTCCTCAGACAACCAAGTTTCACTTATTCCAATTATTGCTGGGCATACTGTCTCAATCAATGCAACAAACTCTGCTCTCTTGTTTTAAATACTCCTTGCATTCGTGTATAAACATAACAATCCATGTGTATTTCAGGCCATTCTACCAGCACCAACATTCTCTATTATAGCTGCTATACCACACCTCTCTTTGGTCTGACGACTCCTACTTCTTTGATCCTGACTGATTTCCATTCCTACCGGTCTCATCCTTTTTTTTTTTTTTTTTTCCCCCCAAGTAGTATGCTAAAATATCAACAAATGTTTATGTTACACCTTACTTGTTAAACGAGCATATTTAGGCTACCCTCCATATGTATATGCACCCAATGATAAGGATAGGTAAATATCTTTGGGACGTTATAATTTTTTATATGTACTGTGTTTGATATTAACTGACTTTTGCATGACACATTATGTACTTTTCTATGATTTTATTAAACACTTTAGACGTGCATCATATCTTGTATTTGACTTCTCTTTCTCTGTATATGTGCATATCATAAATTATTTGACACCTTCAGGGAGTCCAAAGACTCATCGAGGGAGTGTGTGCCAACAGCATCGAATGATTGGTCCCCTTCCAACTACTAACCGCGCTCAAACTTACTTGTTAATGATATCTGAACACTTTAGTAATTAACTCTATTGCTCATGTATTCTCTGGAATATCATACCCATTTAAAGAATTAATGTTTAATTGTATATATACATTGTTAGTTTTTTTTTTTTTTGTTCTATCAAAGATGTTTTCCTATACTCTTCTGATAGTAATATTTTCATGGTATATACTTAAATATTTATACTCTTTAGTTAAGAGATCTTTATATTTGGTATTTTCTATTTTTGCCTTTTGATATATTTGGTCTCAACACACATTTTTGGGCAATTTATACGAGTGTTTTTAATTTAGATGCTTCTATAAAATTTTGCAGTTGATACTTTGAACATGAATGTCAGTGTTATGTTAAATCTTTTCAGTTATAAACACACATTTATCTGGTTATTTAGTGATGCATCTCTGTTTTGTATCTGTGATGGTGTTATTTTTTTTATTATTATTCATAGAAGGTATTGTTGAGATTGCATAAGGCATTAAAATAATATATCATTCAGTGCTGTATTGTAATTTACGGCCAGTACCATTTGATACTTGTTAAGCAAAATATGTAGAAATAATTTAAGTTAATGTTTTTAAATTGCTTCAAATTAGCTACTTGAGCTTACAGCACCTTTGTAGGGCTATTTTAGATCCTAAAAACATTAACATGACTAACGTTGGTTGCTGCAACGTCACCCATAAGATGTGTTGATCCTTGTATGGACATTCTAATACAAGTGCTTGCTTACAGAATATAAGTTGAAGGTAATTAATACTTCTGCAATTGACAAATTTTTATAGTGTGATAATCAGGTTGAATGAGCTGACCCAAGAGTGGAGAACCTGCATGAAATAAGTTCTCATAGTTGAAAAAGTCATGATGCAAGTAGGAAAGGATGTTAGAAAAGAGTAAAGACAGGACAATAGACATTAGAGAACAAGACAGAGTCAAGAAATGAATATGGAAAGAGGAAGGAAAGGGTTAGGAAGGAAAACGGAGAGAAAATTAGAGACTGGACACCAGACTTTTTCAAGAACATCCATGATTTTATATCACAGTGACACCTTTAGTAAGTTCACACAAGTCAAGATTAAAATTCACCTCGATCTCATGCATCGACAGCTGGTTGCTAGATTTCAAAAGGTATTCCTGGGTCACATTTCTCTTTAATTATGGCCTCTCAATCTGAGTATGAATTTCTGTACATTCTACATATACAATGTGCTTATATCTAGTTGTATAATAATAAAACAATGGTTTTTAGAAGGGTCTTGCAGAATAAATAACTTGTGTATGAAACATTGTTTATTCAGAAATATGTATGATTCCCATAAAAATAATCATTGCAAAACTTGTCATATTGAATGTTTTTGAAGATGACTAGTAAGACTTTAGTTAGCTGTTTACATACAATTTCATCATTTGCTATAAAAGCTGGTATTTAAAATATAATGCAAAATTTAATGTCTTATCTAACCATTAAACAATCAAAGTGATAACTTATTACATGAATCTTCCCTAAACCAATAATAATGGCTGAGAATGCTAGAAATCAATTTATCAAGTATCAACAAGCAACAACAAATAAAATGAATAAACTGGTTTATTAGCTGTGTCCTACCTAACAGTGTTTTTTGTATTAGATTTTGTGTCCTTTTGTAGCAGCTGGATCACCAAATTGCATATTTGTGTGATTATGCTTTCTTGTTTTCACCACTTCATCCTAAGAATTTATTCTACTCTCACCTCATCAATTTTATTTGTTTGGCTTATCTTTTCTCGTCTTATTGACAATCATTATAGGCATATAAATTGATGACCACTTCTCGTTGATGTCTGTTTAGTTTCAAAACGAACACACATTTTTTCATACTGCCAGTGTGGACTAACAATGTGGTTGTTATTAACCTCATTTAAATTCCCTGTATCAACTTAGTACTCATTGAAATATTCCAAAAATATTTTGAATTATCATTCAAAATCTTTATAAACCCAAACCTTTATTATTATTACTTGACACCCCCAGATGAGTTCTTGTTCCTAATTTTCTGCTGTGTCAAAACAGCATGCCCTACTTTGAATTAGTATACTGACTTATTCTGACCAAACTGAATTGCATAACACTCATGCATGCTGTATTTAATTTTTAATGAAAGGAGAATAAAGTAGCATTTGAAATATTCTTAATGTACTTACGGTTGAACCTGCTTTCTTCTTATACCAGCAAAAAACTAAGGATATTGCTTTGGTTGGTTGTCGTTTTTTTTTTTTTTTTCTCCTTTTCTTTTAGCATGACACCTAAAAATTGTATATTGCCGGTATTAAATAGTAATTATAACCATATTGAAAATATTTGCAATGAATAAATGAACAGTGTTTGATATTTTTATGATATTAATATATTTGTTCTTTCTGCTCAGATTTTAATGAGTCAATATTTCTGCTGAATACAACAGCCTCAGGCAATGGTGGCAAGTAAAGAAAAATCTGCAAATTAATGTTTGTTTTTTTCATTATATTAACTTGCATAGGCAAGTTAATCAAATTATTACATGTACCTTTCTCTCTTCCAATAAATAAATGCAGAGTATAATGAAACTGATTAATTTGCAGATACCCCCCACCTCTCTCTCTATGTTTAAGTTTACATAATCAATAGCATTATAGTATATATGAAAATTAAATATTATTCTTAGCATATGATAGAAATCAATGGGAGTTGGGGACAATTCTTCCCGCAGGCATGTAATGAGTCCTGGACTATTGCTATTGCTGGGTGGACGTCCGATGAGCACTCCCGCTGCTCGATCCCACAGATGTTCAATAGGGTTGAGATCAAGGCTCCGTAGTCCAGTCAAGTGTGGTGATGTTCATGTCCACGAATTACGCAGTTGTAGCATCAGCCTTGTGACAAGGTGCATTGTCTTGCTGAGAGACAATGGACAGTTCTGTAGAAACTGTCAAAGTAGGTGGCATTACATTGTTTTACAATCGTTTTATGACATTCTTATATATCTCCTAAGAATAATATTTAATTTTCATATATACTACAATAAATAAACTTAAATTATCGTCAATGTTTAAATAATACAGACGTTTAAATAATAATAACTTAGTCGGTTATTAATAAACACTAGAAACCGTTTTGCTCACCGTGTGGCGTTTTACAGTTGGAAAACTAAACAGTGAAGAAATAAAACAGTTCGAATATACAAAAATTTCAGTCGATTATTCCCTTGCTAGACAACCGTGCATGTAAAAACAAATATTATGTGCATAATGTGTATTGTATGTGGTATTGTTCGATACTGATAACAATCACTATTGAGTTATTATTGGCGCTCAGTCTCTGGCATACTCGGTTAATTGTTGCAGAATAAACTAAAAATATACGGTTTTATTTAAAATGCAATAAACATTATTCATGCGTAAAATCGAAATTTAATATTTTAAAGCAATTACATATTATCAATTAAAATAAATAACGCAGGTAGTTTCCATAGACACTCTCAATCATCTTTCGGATCCCATTGTCAATCTTTGTATTATCCACGTTCTCAAGCATGCATTTTCCTCAGTTATGTTTGTTTTAATGCCAATATTACGACATCTGAATTAAATTCAATGTTGCCGAGTTGTAATTTTTATTAAGTACTTATCGAACACAATATCAAATAGTTATATCGATATCCTTAACATTGTAAGGTCAATTTGAATACAATACTATATTATAAAAATAAAAATCCGTACTTACCTGTCTACGGGAAAAAGCGTCCAATTTTCACACTACCTCCACCTTAAGTGTACGTTTAACTAAAATTAGAATCATAATTACATGTCTCTTGGTTCTCCCCCCCACCCCCCGATCTGAGCATTACTTGTATCGCTTTAGAGCAAATTGGGAATCGTGTGCAAGCAGTACCGACTCCTGTCGGTCTTTGATTTAATGTTCGTGAAGTCTTCAGTGCACAGTGGAAGCAGATACCCGTGTTATTTGAGCCGCCGATAGGTCAGGTCATAGCTAATTCGGGTAACAGTTAACCGTAGTTAAATCCTAACTTGCATGTAATTTCACTTTATTCTGTCCGAAGTTTCAGTTGAAGGGGAGAGAGTTAGCCGATCTCATACGGTTGTAGCAAGGAAAACTCGGGTGTTTCATCCGGCCTACAGACAAATAAGCACTCAGAACACACGCAATTTATAGACAAAAAATACTGTTGTTAGTGATGATGACGTTCATGGTAGTAGTGTGGTAGTTGGAGAATTAAGTGTGGTGGAGAGGATGAGATGTATTTGGAGAAGTAATAATAATACTATGCGCTGATATGTAGTCCGTATAAGGGGAAGGTTAAACGCCTGGGAAAGCCCTCATATTCAGTTGGCCTTTGCAGCCCAGGTTCACTTTGAACTTTTCCCTTGTTCTTATGTGCTAGAATTTAGGTTTAAAACTACTGGCACTTCAAGTAAAAGGAAGATGAAATTTCATTTTCAGCTTACCTGCGCCTCATAGCGACAAATGGTATTGCACTCCTCTTTTAGAATTCTAGTATGCCTAGAAGTTTACTCCATTCCCCCCCCCCCCCCATTCAAAGTGGGTCAAGACTTATGAATACCTCAGACTTGTGAATTTTGTACAACTGCTCTTCCTTTGACTGCTGCACTATTTCAAGAGACCAAAACTGGAATTAACTTCATTAATATTGGTCTCGTCAATTTTACTCTTGTTCGGTTTCTTTGCACCTTTCTGGAGTGCTGTTCTCTTTACCAAACTTTAACGTAGTCCTTCTCGGCCGAGGATTTCGAAGGGGGGGGGGTCATACTACTATCTTTTTCTGGGAGAATGGAGGTGCCTCCATTCTCCCCTCCCCAGTAATTTGAGGAAGTCGGCTAATCAACTGATTAGCCGACTGACTGCTTCTGTTAGCGGCGGGACAACTCTCTCCCCCTTTTCGGATTGCGATTTTATTCCCCCCCCCTAGAAATAATGTTACTTCGTTAGTTTCAGGACTGAGGAGTGTTGCTTTCTTTTGTTATAGTTTTTTTTTTCTCGTGTTATGTGTGTGTGTGTGCGCGCTCTCGCGCGCGCGTAGTATACGGTTGCATTTCTACATGGCGTCGACCATTGCCTACTGCTATGGCAAGGACAAACAGTTTACACTTTACTCTGTCACAACTGGAACTACTATGGTTTGTAGAATCGCATCTCGGGCATTGGGAGATCTAAATAGTAACGCAGGATACCTGGATGAGAGATACGACACTGAGGGTAGTTCAGCATTATACCACACACAAAATACTAGGTTACGGTGTTTTCATGCCCATAACAACTGTTACTTCACCCGACTTCCAACTAATATCATGGAAATTGTCTGTGGAAAACTATCATATTTTGCCAAGGATGATTTTTTTAAAAAAAAAACTTGATTTTAAAAATGAAAGTAAAAAACTTACCTTCGACAACCACGTCAAGACTATAAGTACAAACACGGAAGAAAGTCTTGTGATAAATCTAAAACACCAATAATAATAAATATATACCCTCTGAACCACCGTTGGCTTTGTATTATGCTTTTTATGCCATGGTTTATTTGCTGACAGCGCCACTTGTCTACGATTATCAGAGTCAACATCACTGATACCTAACTTTTATACGCCCCCCCCCCCCACACCATTAATTTCTTTGGTGAATGATGGACGTTCTTGACTTTAATCATTTCATCTGTACTAAAGGTTGATAGCGTGAGGTGGAGGTGGGTGCACGGTGCGCTCTGTCTGAACGTTTAGTACCATATGGTATTGTGTCTGTTAGCATAGAGTGTGGCCAAACAAATCAAAATGTTGATTTGTAGTTCGAGGCTGCTGTTTTTATAACTAAGTCACACACTGTTCGGATAGAGGTCTCTGGTTTTTGCTGATTTTAACTAAAACTACGGGGGAGGGGAACAAGTAGAATCTGCTTTGTTCTGTGCCTACAGTTGAATTTAATTGGATTCTTCTGTTTTGAAGATCAGTATTAATTTCTTTTGTGAAGATTTACTCCGTTGTTCCTTGGAGTACGAGTTGGAGATTTTCTTCTCTTTTAAGAGTGAATGCCTGAGATGAAAGTTGTTATTGTGGACGAATTTGGTAAGCTCCCTGTGGCCGGTAACCGAATCAGATAACATGCGTATTCCTTCATTTGTATTTGTAGACGTCTATTTGGGTTGGCGATATCACTGGAGTAAGAAAATTTCCTTTTTGAATCTTGATCTTGAGGTGTGTACGGAAGAGGATATATTACTGTGGGGTAAGGTTGAATACCTGCCTCTTGTGGTCTGAAAGCATCTACCGGTTTTCGATTGATGCAGGGCAGTAATTACTGTGGTTATGTTATTAGCATCACAAGAAGAAAAAAAAAAAGAAATTGCGCTAAACCTTGACCTAACTCGGTCATTTGGTAGCTAAGACTTTTTCGAGTTGCATAAACTCATTCAGAACTTGTCGAAGTTCGCCTAGTCTATAGATCGTTTCTCCATTATTCTGATATGGTAATATTGACACTACTCTAACACTCTGATCAAACAAAGAATCAAATTATTCACCCACGAAAACTCATTGCAGTGATTATTCAAATAACTGAATAATCACTGAAATCTAAAAATTTCAGATTTCAGTTACTTGAAAAATCAAGTGAGTAATCTATAATCATCTCTCATGAAAACAGAATAGAAACCATAAATTAAAATACCGGAAATGAAAATACACTAATCAAAATAATCAGCTCCTTCTGACAACACTAAATACACTAATGTCTAAAGGCTAAGGACGAACTACATTTTTACCTGTATACGAAAAGATTTTCATGACTACAGCCGAATGTGAACATATATTTATTGCGAGAATATTAATAAATTATATTACACAATAAATTATAAATTTCGTACAAATTAAATTGCAGCACGTTTCTGGAAAAAGTTACAAATTTCCTAAGGAAATATGTACAGTATAATTTAAGAAATATGTACAGTGCTTACAGAAAAGTACCAGAACAGATATTTTAGTATGAAATATATCGATCTCCAACGGCGATGTAGTTCTAACAACTTCGTATAATGCTTAACACCAAGTGATTCAGGAGGTCGTGAAGCAAACTGGCCACTCCTCCTTCAGAGTAAGGATACAGCGGTGTTTTTTTTCTGGAAGGAAATTGCGACCGAAACGTGTTCTATCGAGTTCATATCTGCGGAGCGTGCTGGCCACTCGATTCGATTAATATCCTCGGTCTCCAGAAGTATCTCCACTGTTCGTGTATGATGAGGTGTGGCATTGTCATTCATAAAAATCAATTATTCGCGTATAACTCCATGGAACAATCAAACATGACGTTGAAGATTCGTTGCAATATCGTTCACCAGTCTTAGTCCTTATTTGCAGCAATTGTAGTGCGGTGTATTCATTAAAAATAATGGCTTCGAACAGCATGCCCCAAACACCGCCGTATCTGTCCCTTTCAAGAACATTCTCGAGCTGGTAAGTAGTACTACTTTCACACGACATCAAGTGTCATCTAGAATCAGAGGAAAGACTAAAACGAGTCTTATCTGTAAAGAGTACATTAGCACTTTGGTGCCTTGCTCAATTTTTATGGATACAACACCACTTGAAAAAAAGTGCTCTATGATGAACTGAGAATAAAGGGATGCAGACTGTAGGCCTACTTGTAGCAGACGACTTGCCACAGTTTGTCGAGAAATCAGCGTACTTGTGTTGAACGAAGCCGACATGGAAGTTCACCTGCCGTGTTGCGTTGATTAAATTTTGCTGTTATAACCAAAAATCTGTTTCCATGCTCTCTGGTAGAGCGAGCGACATCCAGTGTGTTCCAGGCATCTTATCGAATGCCTGGAACACATTCCATTGGTTTGAAAAGCTGCCCAGAGCTTGGATACAACACTATGTGAGATTCCAAACTGTCTGGCAATATTAGTAATTCTCCGGCCTTCAACTTTCCAAATCCCTGAGTGAAATCATCCAGATGTTGTCTTTGAGACATTACAAGACATCTAAGTCTGCTACTTCATTCCTTCACACACAATTTATTTAGTGCAACCATTTGCCTTTTTTTCTGTTGAGTATTTACACGTGATTCCTTTGTGCGCGATGAAGAAAATTTGAATGTATACTCTTAATACTCTTATGCAGTTGCAATCTTTAGAAATAGTGTTCGTCGTTCGGATTTGAACACCAGTGTTGGATCACAGTATCCAAGTTTTCGTATCTGGCGTTACGCACTCTGGTAAGAGACGCTCACCAGGCATCCACACACCCACAGTTGTCCATCTACCTGGTAGAAGATGTAGCGTGATTTGTCGCTCAATAACACACAGCTTTCCAAGCGTACACGGCCCACTGTACATGCTCCTTGCACCACTGACGACCATGCTGCATGTTAGTTCGGATAATGTGGGGGCTTGTATATTGCTGTCCTACCATAGAAATCCATGTCGTGACCTTCAGTTTTAAATGTTTTTGTGCAGATTAGTGTTTTAGTCGATGCCCAGAACTATTTATTCAAAATGTCGTCCGACGAATGTGGATTTTAACATATATTCTTATTATATCCTTCTTAGACCCTTACGGTCTCGTTCGGTGAGTGTGGTGAGAAGTCAACTGCATGTAGCACATCCAGTTAAGTACCTGCGCTTCCATCTTCCAATGATCACTGATTTTGACCTGGGATATCCCAATTTGTCAACAATTTGACGAACAGGTCTGCAAAATGGCACTTATAACATCCCTTCTTTTGAAATCCGTCTGATGCTGTCTCACAGACAGTCTTTTCATCCTGACACAGTTACACTGACTTGGAGCATCATATTACTGTAATTTATACCGGCTACAAACACATGACTCGTTAAAAGCTTCAATGCACCTCGCCTATGGGGGTGCATACACTGCTTGGAAAAAAGTCTGTTGACTTCTTTCCAAGCAGTGTATGCAGTCATACATTCCACAAGGTTTAGGATTATAGCTATGTCGCAACATACCATACTTTCACCAGACAGTACTTTACCTTCCTCAGATTTGACAGAAGAGTTTGCTCCCAGACGTCTTATTCTAATATGTCCCATAGTGGCTCAATGAAATTCAGGACAATATTTTGTAGTGAACAGGGGAGATGATGGAAGTCACTGTCAAACTCTCTGAGCCACTGCTGAAAAATTATTGCACGATGGACAATAGCATGACTGAACATGAAACAATCGTCACCTGCCGAATAAAAAGTCAACATTACAGGATGGACTTGATCTGCAACAATGTTCAGATATTCCTTGGAAGACAATCAACCTACTGACTGGTTAAATTCTAAGCAAATAAGTTCTGGGGTCTTACACAAAATAAGCAATTGTATTTACTTTTGAATGCTATCCGTGGAAGCTCCAAACCTCCCCGTCCTTTCATCATGCGTTCGTAATCAGGCGATTGTTGATATTGACTTTATATACACGTTCAAAACTGTAAACAATAGTTGAATAATAACACAATAATGTAGGCATAATTACCATAAAGTGAGGAGTCACAAAAGAGAAAAATGTTCCTGCAAAATAACCAATTGTCACTATGAACAAGATGTACTGGGTGATTATAAAATAACGTCAAGTGTTCAGAGCCCTCTAGCGAGTAATATATTGGACAAAACACACCAATATTCGGTAGACATACACAATGGAACGTGGGGATTCGATTTAACGGAAAAATAGTACCAAACGTCGCCAACAGGGTAAATTTTGGCGCTGTGTACCGAGTAAAATGCATTAATTTGCATTATCGCGTTTCTTGTGAGGGATCATGCAATAAAAGGAAAACCTGTGAGATTTCTTATCATTCATAGACGAATTGCTTTTCGATGCCTCTTACCTTACGTGAGCATGCTTTGTTAGTCAAACTCTATTATCAGTGGAACAATAATGGCAGTGCTTGTCTTCATGATTTTCAGCATATCAAAAATTTACGAAAAGGACCGATCAGCGTAACAAACTTACGAAAACTGATTCGGCGATTTGAAACTTCTGGAACTCTAGCAGTGCAGGTAGGCAGGGGACGCAAACCAATCAATCACCAACAAGTTGAACAAGTTGCAACTACTATTGTGGAACAGGAGATGACGAATGTGCAGGGTACCAGCAGTGCATGAACAATATCTCGGCAAACGGATATCACATACACAACGGTGTGGAAAATCCTACATCAGATGTTGAAGTTTTACCCCTATAAAATCAGTCTTGTTCAAGAATTGCGCCCTAGTGATGAGACCACACGAATCGACTTATCTTTGAGATTCTTAGCACATATGGAAGCAGATGATGGCCATGGCAGATTTTTTGGAGTGACGAAGCACACTTTTATTTGAACGGTGATATTAACACACAACTGCCGCATTTGGGCTGCAACTAATCCGCTCGTGTATCTGCAAATGCCTATCCACTTGCCCAAAGTCACAGTGTGGTGCATATTTATGGCATCTTTTATCATTGGTCCATACTTTTACGAGGAAGATCGCCAAAATGGACCAGTGACCTGTTCCATCAATGCTAACAGGTATGCCAATATGCTACAGAATGTGGTTCCACAACTGCAGCAAAATGGATGTCTCGATTCCACCATCTTCATGCAGGATGGTACATATCCCACATCGGACTTCAGGTACAGCATGTTTTGCAACATTTCTCTGACAGAAAAATCATTAGTTGTGCATTTCCCACTCCATGGCCACCGAAATCGCCTGATCTCAATCCTTGTGACTTTTGGCTGTGGGGATTTATTAAAAGCATTGTGTATCAAGGACGTGTACCTAATATTCCAACTTTGAAAGATCGAATAATGTTACACGTGAAACAAATCTCAGTTCCGATATGTTGCGAGCCACTGTGGAAAATGTCATGCACCATATGCAGTTCCTGGAACATCAGAATGGTGGTCATATTGAACATCATTTATAATTAACAATAAACGTCATGAAATTGATGTGTGCTGTCTCTCATTTGCCATTTAGTCATTCATTAGTCACACCTACTAAAATTAATTTGGCAGCGCCAAAATTTCCTCTGTTGGCGACTTTTGGTACTATTTTCTCCTCGTTGCATTGAATTCCCATGTTCCACTGTGAACGTCTACCGAATATTTTTAGCACAATTTCATATATTTTTCAATATATGAAATTGTGCTAAAACTATTAATTCTAAATACCATTTTTTTCCCCAAGAAAGATCATTAAAATCGATGAAAAAAATCGATGGGTTCTGAACACTTGATGTTATTTTATAATCCTGGTAGATAAGATAAGATAATAAAACGTGACGTCATTGGTCGATAAGCTCGATAAGAAAAAAAATGCGTCTTATACGCCGGCAAATACGATAATTGCATTGGACCAATTAAGATGAGTGTTGATGCGCTATGCCCTTTCAAAACTTTCATACATCGATAAAATGCAATCCCACTGCCATGGGCGTCATCAGGGGGGGGGGAGCACTTCCCCCAGGATCGATTAAAATATTCCACAAATTATAATCGTAAAATTGATTGAGATATGTAATCTTACACCCTCGACACTGGGAATATTTTGTCTGTCTTAAAATTTTATTATGGGTTTGCCTCTTGTGGGGGTAGCCATAGAACGTGTGTTTTATTGCAGTAATAAAACACGTGTTCCTGTTTTTGGTTCATCTTTTTCTGATTTGTGAACAGTGACCGTTTAGTTTGCCCTGTGTTTAGTAAGTTACAGAGTGAAGTGTGAATTGTAAATTTATAGTGAAACAATTTAAACAAAAAATGCATTTTTAAAAGGTAAGTATATGTAATTTAATATTATTTTACTTGTTAGTTTTATGATTTTTTTTTGTCTTTAAACTGAAATAATTTAATTTAGGTTTAATTAATTAGTTGATTTTTAATAAAATATGCCGCTCAATTTTTCAATATATGAAATTGTGCTAAAACTATTAATTCTAAATACCATTTTTTTTCCCCAAGAAAGATCATTAAAATCGATGCAGAATGAAAATAATGTATTTATAGTTTACATCGACAAATAATTACATAAAAACAGGTAAAAGACGTTTATTGATGTAATTATTTAATTAAATCAATAATTATAAAAATTTATGAATTAATTATTTGTCTCCAAGCTTCCCCCCCTCCCCTCCTGGAAAACATGACAGCACACCCAACCGAAATAATCATGCAACGCCACTGATAATTATATATATATATATATATATATATATAAACTGGGTGGTCATAAAATAATTTTCCCTCTTCCGAGGCATCTGTAGCTAAAGCCAATAAACGGAATGAAACCAAATTTTATATTGAGAAATTGAACAAATTTCAACTAAAGAAATTGAACAAACAATTTATTTAGTTGAAAATATAATCTAAGCAAGAATTGCAGTAATGCAGAAATCATGTATATCTCATAGATTGGTGTTTGAGGAGAGTGCGGAGAAATCTTGTTTTCCTGGTGCTGCGATTAAGGATGCAGAGCGTGAAGGTGAAAGAGATGTTCATTTTGGATGGAAGTAATGAAAGAAGGTGACAAGAGTGGGATGCGAGAAGACAGTAAAGAGTTGCTGGTGCATGCGAAAAAGAAGAGCAAAGAAGTAAACGTTGAGTTGAATCTGTCGGAAAGTGATGATCGCGAAGGAGTCAACGGGCAGATTGTATATGAGAGATGGTGTGGACTCTGTGGATGGGTGGAGTGAATCTGATGAAAGGAAGGATTTCGATAAGGTGCACGGCTTGCTTTTGATTGGATTTGGGGTCAAAATCTTGAGGTGTTGCTCAAACATTCTACAAAAGGAGAATGTTTTGAGGGGGATGCTGGTTAGAAGCAGTCCAAGCAACCTAGAGATTAATAAGTGGGAGAGTGGTCACGTGATGCCAAATATAGCACCGTAGGTTCTTAACTTTATTGAAATAAGCACACAAGGTGTTAAGAAGGTTGTTCCGTTAAGGGGTGTTGCAGTTTATGTACATTAATGCCAGAAGTAATCGAAATAAGCGTCGAGAGTTTTCGGCATTGGTTAGCCAAACTTAGGCAAAGGATATAGGCATTAGGGAGACTTAGTTGACCGAGAATGACATAGTTATAGGAAAAGAATGCAAAAGGATAGAGTATTTTCAGAGAGAACGAAAAGAACAAGATGAGGAATGGGGGGGGGATTACTGATAAGAGGACGAATTGAATCCTCCCGCCCATTAGGAGTACATCAGGGAGACAAGAATCCAGCTGGAAGTTCACTCGAGTTTCTTTGGTGTGAGAGGAAGGCCAACAGGACGAAATATGTAATTGGTTGCTGCCACATAATCCAGAGGGTATACACAAGAATGTAAATGACATGCGTTGGCATATTAGCATAGCAAGTGCAGGTCGAGTAAATATTAGGATCTGCTCATTGCATGAGCGAACTTAATAGCCACCAATCTACAGTATACTTTAACGTAATGTTCACCATTTACTTATTCTAAATAACTCCGTCTATCGCGCGAACTTAAAAAACAAAGACGTTCCATAAATTAAATCAGTATTATTAGCAAAAAATTGAAAGCAAAATGACTTATCTTTCAGAATTAATGACTTCATCAAAAATTCCCGATCCCAAAAGCGTGATTAGTTCTTTCTCTTTTTTAAGTACATCCTGCTTCTTTTCCACTATTAAATAACATCCATTTCATTATTAATTCTAAAAAAAAAAAGCGCATAAAATTTCAGTATAATTTTCATCGTATTAAAAATATAACTGGAAAACATACAAAGGTAAACTCCTAAAAATAAAAGAATTATTGGTTAACTGAATGTTTGACTCACGAATTCATTTGTCTGCTTGAGTTAGAATTTAGAAATTATAGAAATATTTGAGAAATGAGAATATGTAAATGAGAATTTTCACAAAATTCACGATCGGAATTAAGTGATTTAGTATAGAAAAAAAAAAGAAAATTAAAGGTCTATTTCATAAAATGAATAGAATCTACTAATTCGCAATTAAAATAAAATAGATAAAATGACAGCAATTTTGTGAATTTCTAAAGTCAACTGAAGTGACGTCAGTGTTCTTGCATAGCTGTGGCCAATCACAACATTCCGCAACAATTAAAAGTCGCGCCATCTAGCGACGACAAAACACCGAAGTGAAGCTACATATTTTGGTTAGCGATGGAAATAGAAATACTAACTATCAGGGGCAAATTCTCTATGCTTGCTGCGCAAGCTAATTAATTGAGAAAGAAGTAATATTTATTTGTTAATAAATGCATGCATTTATAAGCATTCCATTTAGGCTTTTATTTTTGTAGAGAGAAGACGTATTAAGCTTGCGCGGCAATAATTGAGCTTTGCGTTGTGTATCGAAGGGCGATGCTTGCTCGTCTAGTCAAAGCTACCTTGGCTTGTTCGGTTGTAGGAGCTCCCAGGTCCTCGCAGCAGCACTGTGATTTCACGCGCGCGCATAGCCATTTCACTTCGTCATACTCTGTTGCTTAAACACAGTCTGGCCTGTGTTTATGCAACTGAGTAACGTAGCTCTAGCCAGTGAGCTTCAGCCAGCCTTTACAAGTGTGCGTGTGGCTTGGGAAAATTAAGTTACAACCAACTTTTTATGACGATGTTATTGACCAGTTCATAAAGAAGAGCCGTAGGGTAGAATTTGTATTCGAGTAGCTAAATTGAAAAAGATAGAATATTATTTGTAACATAAACGTTGTATTTGTATGATTAAATGTACATAAATTTCTAAATATATAGTTTTAAATGGTCAGTAATTCGTTATTCCGCTAATCAGACTTCAATCACGCCTCTCACTCCCTGAATGATAACAAGAGCAAGCGTGAATTTCAAGACCGGCATTCGCCCCTGCTAACTATGAGTATAATTATTACAGTATAACAATTCTTAACATCCTATTATATACAATTAATTTTCTTAAATCTATTACAGTGATGACATTACTATATGAATGAATTTTAAAAATAGAACACAATGAAATATATAATGAATATATACAATTTATCAAGTATATTATTTCCTCAGAAGATAGAATAACCAGAATTTAAATTAACATCACTTTAATTCCAACTGTTATTTATTATTTTTTTTTTTAAAGATTCACTGTTTGCTGTAATATTTATCATAATCTCTAATATGTCCTCGCTTACATATTCCATTGAATCGTTCCTATTAAGCCTATTAAGTGATTATATGCACCTTTAAAAACTTAATTGATTGCTTTTCCCGTAATGTCCACAGCAGTAAGCACTGATGCAATACCATCTCTAGTTCGCGGATTACTAATTCACATAAGTTCATTATCGTTAACAGATTCAAAGAAAGACTTTCGAAATAAAAGATAACCGTTTAACATACCAGATAAGTTAGCGAGAAAGATTTTCTACTGTGGATATTTCCTTTTTCTGGTCCAGATAGATATGACCCTGTAGTTTAAGGCAAAAGTCTCCGAATGTCGCTTGAATGTCTGAGTATTATTGACAGCTTGAAACAGTGAAAGATGATATTATTGTTCCACCCTCTAATAACAATCCCAGAGCTTCATTGCACTGTTAATGACTGAATTGTTAAACAGAAGTTGTCTTCCTTTACGAACAGAAAATAAAACTGTTTATTTTTATTTTAATATATGCATACACATACGAGCCGTTATGGCCAACTGCCTAGTAGCGATTTTGGATTTGGTTTGGATGAGATAATCGTTTTCATTACATTGCCGCTGATCAGAAACAGGTTTCACGGTCATAAAGTTTTGGCTGGTGTGTGTGTGGGGGGGGGGGGGATTATGGCATATATTTATATTCTTACACTTAAGCGCTATCAAAACCATGATCTGCCTCTGACTAATTTTATGAATATTGCCAAGGAAAAAAACATAAAAATAAAATAAAGAACATCGAAAGATTAGCATATCGTTCCCATTCATATATACTGAGTTCGGAAAGAAATTAAATTGCAGGATTGTAATGCAGCAATCCCTTTGGTGCAAAAATCCATCCTGACTTCCGAAACATTACGAAGAAATTTCTTAGAACTCTGTGATTTAAATTTGGGATCTTCAAAGATATTCTAGACACTCGTTTTGTATCGCACACAACACTAATGCTATCACGTTTTAAGAAAGTCCAGTTAATAGCGAAGAAATTAAATAAATGTGAAGTATCTTCCATCTACACATTTCGAAAGTATAAAACTTAAACCGCGTTTAAGTATGCCACAGATTTAAGGAGGATGAATCGAAGCAGTTTACTCACTCTGTTGCTAATGTAGATCACTGGAAGTTCTGATCGTTGAAGACTTAAGAAACTCTGGTGAGAAATCTTCCACTTTTATCCGATCAATGCATGCGTTTAATTAATACATCTCTCCATCTAAACGAGTCTCAACTGTCTATAGAGAGTGGTTATTGTCACTGATATTGTTAGCCAGTTAGTGACAATCGCTGATAAGTAAAAGGTTTGCTTACGCTGCAGTATTATTAGTGATCTATTGTTGCAGAATACAACGAAATGATGACGCATTTTTATTTTTACTATATATTTTTATTTTTTTTATTTGACCAATCTATGTCAAATTACATTCACAAAGAATCCGGTAAATACTAGCTAACGATAGAGGTGACAGCTTGTGTTTTGTAGATGGTAACAAATGAGAAATAAGATCTAAGAAAGTTATGCTTTAGATGCGGTCTTAGCCATTAATGCAATAACTTCATGATAATAAGAAAAATACAGAAATAAATGGACAAACAAGCTATACCTTACAAGGAACGAACAGCATGTGTTTACTAAAGGTACTAGAGGTCATGTCTGGACAATTTGCTCATATTTTATATATTTCATATTTTATACTGCTTGCATTATGCTTGGAATAACTGAAGAGGCTAAAGATCTTGGAGATATGGTGGATAGAACGTGAAATTTCAAAGATCACATAGCAAAAATTGCAAATACAACTCAGAAGAGAATTGCCAGGTATTATAGTCATTTTGCCTCTTTACAAGGGTGATATGGGTGTCTATACTATTGTGCGCTGAGTTGGTCATAAGTTATAGATCACCTTGGAGATAAGTTATAGAAAGGGTGCAAAAAACAAAACAATTTATTAAATAAATCGATCAATAAAGAGTGATCTTATAGAATGCTACTCCGCACATAAACACTGACGAAATATTGAAAATTATTTTTAATAGTGGAATGATTATTTGTTTCTGTCCATACGCGTAAACTGCATAATGTTGTAGGCGCCATTGTGCGTAAATTAAAATTCATCACATATCACAAGGTGTAACAGCAAAGTCAATTATAAGACTCCAACTGTTCCCTAGTTTATTTGTGTGTGTGTGTGTGTGAGTGTGTGTGCGCGCGCGCGCGAGTGCGTGCGTGTGTGTGTGTGTGCGTGCGTGCGCGTGTGGTGTGCGTGCGTGTGTAGTGTGCGTGCGTGCGTGCGTGTGTGTGTGTGGGTGGGTGTGTGGGTGTGGGTGTGGGTGTGTAACAAGATTCTGCCACCATCGGTCTTTTCCCGACCAAATGTGCAGTCTCTTTGTGTGGTTACCACCCACGAAGGTTATTATTAAACCTACAGTACATTTGTACCGTGGGTGGGCTAAGGTTTTTTTTTTTTTTTTTGGTCAGTTTTATTTGTAATTTTATGTTATTTATTTTTACGTGGTCCGGAATCTCTGCTCTAAAGACCACAACAGGAACTTTTTCACTTCAGGCCTCCAGTAAGGTGGTCTCACACCGGGTGATGAAATTCATCTTCCACATAAAGACAATCACAAACATCCAATTCGAGATTCGAATATTGCTGTTGTTGGATTCGACTTGCTGTTCATCCCTAAATTAAAATTCAAGTCAATTCAAAGTGTTTTTTTTTTAATTATTATTTAATGATTTTCAAATCTTCGGATTATTTGCAGTACTGATGCCTACATTGTCGATGTTTGTGCTGCAACCATGACTAGTATTTTGGAAACGTGAGGTTTTCGAACATAATTTGATTATTATCATTATTATTATTATCATTGTCCCACAGAAGAAAAGCGGCAGAAAACAATAATAGACGAAGAAATAGTCAACCACGAAATAAGAAAAACAGACTGGGAACACATGGCATCAGATTCAGCAGATATCTTATACAACAACATTAAACTCACACTGGAGGAAATATATAAGAAAGCTACAAAGAAAGTCAGAATTCGTTCAAAGACAATACAAAATCCTTGGATAACACAAAACTTAATCCTAGAAATACACAGAAAGGACGCTCTATGGAAAGAATTAAAGCTATCCAAATAAGACAGTTATAAAAACTGAATATAAGATAAAAAGTAATCGCCTTACAACACAAATCAGAAATGCAAAAAGAAGCTACTACAGAGACAAACTAACCTCCGCACAAAACAACATCAAACAAACCTGGCATCTGATCAATGAGATGCTAGATTGTATTCCCAACAGCATCGCCTCCGAAATCATAAAACACAGCTTCATGAAAGACGCAAAACCTATCCAATAACTAGCAAATGACTTTAACCAATACTTTGTAGACTCCATCCAAGACCTGCACAGAAATATTCCCCCAATCACAAAACGTGACCCTCCACTTGGACCACAATCAAAACAGACATTATGGTTCGCAACCATAAAAGAAGCAAAACTTCTATCTGTCTGCAATACATCAAATCAAACCAAACAAAGGCCAAGGAATTGATGGTATAAGACCTAAAGATATAAAGCAACATGCAACTAGTTTAAGTCCTATCCTACTAAAATTAATAAATAAAATATTTAAAACAGGACAGATACCAAGTATGCGAAAGACCGCCATAATCATACCCATATACAAACATGGAAAAAGAAATTTAATCAGCAGTTACAGACCCATAGCAACATTACCAATTATCAATCAAATTATGGAGCGGATCACACTGAAGAAACTCATAGCATACACAGAGACTTTTCATATTATCTCCAAAACACAATATGGTTTTCAGAAAAATAAGGGAACAACATCTCTATTGGAAGACTTTATAGACGTAATTAATACCGCCTTAGACAAAAACAAAATTGCCATGGTAGTCTTTATTGATCTAACTAAAGCATTCAATACACTCACACATCAAACCTTGTTAGAAAAGCTGAGGCATGTTGGAATAGACGGTCCTCTTCACATATGGTTTACAAACTACATTCAAAATATAAAGCATATCACGCTTATCCAGTCAAACCGAAGCAGAGAGCTACCAGTAACCTGTGGAGTACCACAGGGAGCTGTACTCTCCCCAACTCTATTCAACATTTACACGCACCATATTAATCAGCTACCACTCAAAGGTAAGATATTCCAATACGCAGACGATACAGCAATAATATCCATCCACAATAACGCAAGCATAGCCCAAACAAATATGCAACATGGCATAAATCTGATCATAGACTGGCTCTCGAAAAACTCCATACACCTAAACTCAGTACAGACAAAATTAATGATATTCAGAAATCCACTGAGTCCACAAGTTGATAACAAATATATAACCATCCAGCATCCACTTTCCAACATACAAAACACACAGAACAGCAAAACCACTACAATCACTCAGGTTGAAACAATACGATACCTTGGAATTTACTTCGATGCAGATATGAACTGGAATAGCCACATAAACCATCTACACAACAAACTCCGAACAATAAGTGGCAAACTCTACAGGTTAAAAGACATAGTTCCCATACGCCTAAAAACGCTAATATACGAAGCACTATGCCAAAATATACTAAGATATGCTATAACAACGTATGCTTTCTGTGCACCCTACAAATTAAATAGATTAATGTCGCTCTAGTACAAAATGATAAAACTGATCTTTTGGGAACAAAGAGAAAATAACGACCTTATATACATTGCAATGTCAGAACACAAAATAGTGACAGAAAACATTTATGTCACCATACAGCTTTGCTAAAACATTATTTCGATGCCAACTACAGGACAGTCAGAAATACATGCCGTATAACAAGACCTCAGACAACTAATTATATCACATATAAATACACTAATCACTACGGAAAGGCCACGCGAAACTTCTACATCCCAGATATGATAAACAAATTACTTTTTGAATACAGAAACCTTACAAACTACAATAGCCTGAAAAGAGCTCTAAGAACATACTATGAACAAGAAACACGCACCCAAAATACTAAACAAACTTAATGAAACACAATATATTCGTTCAGGCTTCCAGTTCAGCGACGCATCAACACATTCAAAGTTATTGTGTGTGTGTGTGTGTGTGTGTGTGTGTGTGTGTGTGTGTGTGTGTGTGTGTGTGTGTGTGTGTGTGTGTGTGTGTGTGTGTGTGTGTGTGTGTGTGTGTGTGTGTGTGTGTGTGTGTGTGTATGTGTGTGTGTGTGTGTGTGTGTGTATGTGTGTGTGTGTGTGTGTGTGTGTGTGTGTGTGTGTGTGTGTGTGTGTGTGTGCGCGCGCGCGAATTTCTCAATCATAGATATGGCAGCTTCCCAACACAGGAAAAAAAACAATAAACAATAAACAAAAGATGCATCATTTGTAACCAAATGCATATAATGTACGTATCACATGTAAACCAATGTATACTGTATAATGTATGTATTATATGTAAACAAATATATGTAATGTAAGTATCATATATAATCAAATGTATGTAATGTATGTAATAACTGTAACAAAATATGCAATATAGAGTGATTATATCCATTTATATTGTATGTATAGAGTGTAAAATTGCAAAGAAATATCTGTAATAATCATCATTATGATTATTATAATAATATACGTTGTGAACAGTTATTGTTATTATTATTATTTAAAAAAACTTTATGTACGAGAAAGTATTTGTTATGCATAATTGTGTTCCTATAATGTATGTAATTTATCTGAGAAATAATAAAAATGTTAAAAAATATTATTATTATTATTATTATTATTATTATTATTATTATTATTATTATTATTATTATTAAGAGATCTCCAGGGAATCAGGGACTCATCGAGGGAGGCCGCATACTACACAAACACCAGCTATCATACTTATTCTTGAATTCATTCACACTGCTTCCACTCACAACATCCAATGGCAATGCATTCCAATCACTCTCCCTCCTATGAGAGAAAATTCTAGCCCTAACCCTCCCTTCTTAGCGGCGTTCATTCTCAGATTCCAAGGTTGTCCTTTCTTGTCCTCTTGTCCTTTCCCCACCCTCCATAAATTGAAAAATTCTATTAATTGAAATCCTGTGTGACCCTTTCAGAAGTTTGTAAGTCTCAATCATATCTTTCTCGTATCTAGTGTCTGCAGTCTTCTCAATTAAGAATTCTCAATCTGTCTTCATAATCAGTATTTCACAATTCTGACATCATTTTTAACACTCCGTTGACCTCTCTCTCTCTCTCTCTCTCTCTCTCTCTCTCCCCACTGTACCAGAATCACAACGGAAGCCAAGAGACCAGACCTGCGTACAACGGTCCAAGTGAGGTCTTATCAAGGCCTTGTAAACAGTCAAAATGAGAGACCTTTTCGTTGATTTTAAAATGTAAAATATGATCTTAAAAATTAAATATATTAATAAAAAATCTGAAATGTTATGAAATGGAGTATAGATAAGGGAATAGGTAATGATAAGGGTATAATTGTGTTTTTTTGTGACAAATGGTATCATTATCTTCACCAGGAATGAGAAGAAAATCTGCATCCTGAGTATAACTCTGCTAAAACCCATAATGCTAAAATAAAGAGTTTTAGCATTATGATTGCACACCGATCGCCTAAGAATTGGCGATCGGTGTGCAATCGGTGCAAACTTCCAGACAAATGGTAGCACAATGACTGGGTTCTCCACCAAGACAACGCTTTCAATTTCCTAGCTTCCAAAAACACGACAGTCATTCCCTGTCCCCACTATTCGCCCGACCTCTCCCGGTGCGAATTTTGCCTATTCCCCCAAGATGAAATTACAGCTGAAAGGACGTCGTTCTGACATGACTGAGATCTAGGCAGAATTCGAGAGAGGTGCTAAAGTCACACTTCAGACAGCATGGACTTATAAAAAAAAAAAACCCTCTTGGATCGCTATGTACTCGCCCAAGGGGGACTACGTCGAAAGAGACGGTGGAAACGACAAGTTGGGTAATTTTTTATGGTCACATTCTCCGAACGTGTCTGTTCAAGACACTGCTTCTCATCTGTATAATTGCTGTGCTGTATAAATCCCAAATCCGATCATCTTTGGAATACCAGACTCACATTTGGCATGGTATACCAAACGCTCCCTTAAATGCTTGATGCTATACATTAGGTGAAAATCCGAGTAATGATCGCTTTGTCAAATATTCACTTTTTATAGGCGCTGTTTCTGCTTTTGTCTCTTCTATAAGATATTTTCATGGACAATGTGTTCTAGAACTTTTATTCTTCTGATTTATATAGGACACGTAATATATAAATAATTTAAGGAATTTATGAAGGAGAAGTGGAACAGCTGGATGCAGTCTTCAAATTTTGAGGTTGCGCCATCAGGAAGAAGGAAGAGGGCATTTCGCAAGTTTGTGAGTAGGTCAAAGCTTCATGGGATGCTGTGAAAACTGAGACAGTGGTTAAATCATTTTAGTGTGGCATTAATAATGCACTGGATGGTACAGAGTACAATTTGTTGTATGAGGACTCAGATTCTGATTTAGAAGAAGTTTCAAGTGTCTCTTCATTTAGCTCTGGAGATGAATTTCTGGGTTTTGACGAAGAAGATTAAAAGGTGGGTACTCTTTCCCACCTTTTAATCTTCTTAGATTAGGCATTTGTTGAAAGTAGACCTACTTATTACTTTATATTTGAAATATTGTAAATTCATTATAATATTCAGTGATAAAGTTTTTTTCCTAAAAAATGCGTACAAAAAAGGGATGCGTCTTGTAGGCCGGCAAATACGGTAATTGCAGGATAACCTTGAATACTTCTGCGTAGAGTGGGGAACAATCTGTTTTATGATTGATTAGAAAACAACAATGAAGGAGAATTCTGTATTTGGTTGGTATATTTGAAATACTCAAAGATGAAAATACGTGAACCATTATTTATAAGACATGTGAGAATAGGAAGGAATACGTGTGAGTAGAAACACTTTCATTAATGGTAAACGAATAATTAATAATTATCATTTGTGATATGTGTGTCCTATAAGTTGCTGGGTAGAGCACATAGCACGATCCTATAAATTCCAAACATGAAAAAGTGAATTTATGATGGCATAATTAAAAAAAAAAAAACTTATGAGAGAGAGAGAGAAAGTATTGCAGGAATAAATATGGTTTGATGGAGCAGCAAATGATCTCGTAAAATTTGTTGCACATGTTATGTGTATTTCTCTGGTTTGTGTATATTTCGCTCCGTTTTCAAAGAATTTTATTTTGTTTACTGAGACTCAGTATACATAACATCCGATCGTTATCGGAATTATCCACACTTTCGGGAATCTACGACATCTTATAATACACAGAATATTCATTTTTATTCAGGAACAGATATTTTTTACTGTCTGTTGTTTCCGAAGACTAGAATAAAGATTTTTCTATACCGTTAAAAAACTTTGCAACCTCAACAGATGCTATACTAAACAAGCAAAAGAAACAACGATTAGCATTTCTCTCCCTTTCAAATTTTCAGTTCCACTAAACATGTGTAACAGCTGTTTGTAATAAAGCCATCGGATATAGTAATCTTTCAACTCATGACAACATTCAATTGGATTGGTTGACACAATAACCAATCACAGCCACTAGGTGCTGAATGAGCGGAAAATTTAAGCTCACCTAGTCACGCCTTCTCAGCGGTTTAAAAATAATACAACACTAAAAATTTGACACGCTGCGCCCTCTTTACATCTTTTCGAATGGCTCAAAGGTGTATGCATTTTGAAAGCACACACCCGGGCTATTAACGCGAATGTGACGCAATGTTTACACGGCGAGAGCGCCTTCTTCATGAAGCACTAATACTTTATTATTCTTGTGAAGCATTCGTAGAGTTATCAATGAAGCATTTGTACAGTATATTGTGTTCAATTTTAGGAATCGCGCACGAAGTCTCTAAACAATTGGGTGAGTCTTTAACGGGAATAAATTAAAAAATATAATATCGGTGATACTGATATTTTGTGGATGAGCACCACACACCTAGCCCACCCGGAATATTCTCCCCTTGTGTGTGTGTGTGTGTGCGTGCGTGCGAGGGCGGTCTGAAAAGTGCCGCACAAGCTGACAGACGAACAAAAAGCAAAACGGATGGAAACCTCTGGAGATTTCATTACCATGAGTGACCAGGATCCATCCTTTCTGTGAATCATCGTCACAGGAGATGAGACCTAGAGCTACCAGTTGGATCCGGAATCTAAGCGGCAATCGATGGAATGGCGTTCACCGTCTTCCACTGAGCCAAAAAGAGTTGCCTGCAACTCCTTTTGGCTCAGGGTAAGACAAGTCCAAGGTAAGACAATGTTGATCGAACTTCTTTTTGTTTCCCTGCCTGAAGAGCGTCATGAAAGGCGCACGTTTTGCAAACGTGGCTGCGATCCAAGAACGTGTGACAGCGGTTTTGCGATCGATTCTTAAAGAGGCCTTTGCTGACAGTCCGGAAGCTTTATGAACGTTGCAAAAGTGTGTTGTGAAAGATGGCGATTGTTTTGAAGGCCAATAAAGGTAATTTCTTTATATCTTCTGTTTTGTTTGTTTTCTGATACCATTCACCAAACTTTTAGACGCACCTCGTATATACGAGGGACCTCCAGAAAGTAAGTTCCGATGGGCTGCCAGAGAAACAATAATATACTTTAAAAAAATTTTTATTGGAAATTTAAGTAGACATATTTTGGTACTTTTCTACATAATTTCTACCATTGTTCAGGCACTTATCATAATGGGTCACCAAGAGTTGTATACCGTCGTTACTGCCCGTGAAGCAAACCACTTATTGACTGCTTCTTTGACCTCACCGTCGTCTTGAAACTGCTGGCCACTAAGGAAATGTTTCAGATGTTTGAACAGGTAAAAGTCGCTTGGCGCGAGTCAGAACTATATGGGGGATGATGGAATTGTTCCCAGCCGAAGGTGCGAGTCACTGGTGGTGAATCACTCATTGTGTGTTCTACATAAACCTCAATACTTTGCAGATGAATTTCAGTTGCTTTAACGTTCCTCGCATTCAAGAAACGGATGACTGACGTAATTTCACATGCGGCGGGCGATTCGATTTTCTTAGACATTACGAACACACACCAAAAAGCGTACGCACTGCGAGAATGTCTCAAAATGGCACCAACGCCTTTTTGCTAAGGAATCAACAAACTCAGCACGAATGCGTACCATTAAGATTGCAGCGCTGCCGTGAAAATATTTAAATATGGGACTTACTTTCCGGACGTCCCTCGTATATATGAATGAAAAGAGCCTGTAACTGTTCCACTCTGATTGATGGCCTCTCCCCTTACGTGAGGCTTGTGTCTACGTCTCCCATGTTGATCCCCTCCATCTTCGGAGAGTGTATACATATTTGTCTGGATAAATATATGAATGCGAAGACAAAAAGACACTCACAAACATCAAACCCCTGCGAATTTCGAACCCGCAGCCTCTTGGTTGGAGAGCGTACACGCTAACCACGCGTCCAACAAGGACGCGAATTCATTTGTACCCAACCATTACTGTCGTCTCCACTAAAATTTCACCCCTTTCTCTCACTGGTAATGCCACACTGTATCGCTTTCCTATTTTAGTGCCACGATTCAATAATTTTTCTCTCAAGCTCATCAAGTTATTTAATTTGTTCGAGATCAATGGGTGAATAATAGAATCTTGATTATCCGACCTTGCAAAATTAAAAAGGTAATAAAACAGAAATGTATTGTTTGTTTGTGTGTGTGTTTGTGTTTTAACCCTTACGGGAGGTAATTTATTCCAACATGCTCCATTGCATACACTGCATATACAGTATTACATGTAGCTTGCAAGTACGGATTTACATTAATATTTAAAGTTCTGTATCAATATTCATATTTACATTTGTAATTTATATCTGTATGTAACTATTACGACCTTTACATCCATTGTTTCCATGTCCCTCCTTTATATTTATATTTTTATATTTATATACACGTGGGTGGTTTGAAATGTTCCCGGCCTAACAATGAAAAAATGAATTTATAATTTAAAAATTATTTTTATTTTTCAACATAATCTTCCTTAAGACTAATAAATTTACTCCAGAGATGCTTCAGCGCCATAATCCCGTCCCTGTAGTGGTTCTCAGTAAGATCTGCAAAATACCCTCTACGGCTGCAATTACCTCTTGATTCGAAGAAAAACGGTGACCAGCGAGGAAGAGTTTTATTCCTGGGAAGAGAAAGGAGTCAGAGGGAGCCAAATGTAGGGTTTAGGGTGGATGTTCCCAATATTCATAGTGCTGATCCCTTAATTTTCCCATTGCCAAAACAACTCTTTGGGGAGGTGTATTGAAAGATGATTTTTTTTTTCGACAAAATGGGTGTTTTCTTACGAAATGTTTTGTCTAGTCTGGTTAAAAGATTCGGAATGATATTCCCCGGTTATTGTTTGACCCTTTTCAAGATATTGAAAAGGGTAAAACAATTGCTGTTTGGATTCTGGTGTGCAATGGTGAATCCAAGTCTCATCCTTAATAATAAATCGAAGCGCGAAATCAGTTTTATTCTTATTAAAACGCTCCAAGCACTTTTCAGAGATATTGATCTTGCGCAAAGCTTTTTCATTTGCAATTCTTCATGCTAAATGTATTCTGCATGTTCTTTTGAAATGCCAATAACTCAGCAATTTCACGCACTTTTACCGGTCATCCAATACCATATCGTGCACTGATCAATGAATTCTAGTGTTGTTACACTTTTCGGAAGTCCTTCACGTGGAACATCTTCAATGCTGGTACGGCCGAGTTTAAACTCGGCAGCCCATTCCTTAATTGTCGAAAACGAAGGAGAAGAGTGCCCATAAACTTTTATGAACTTTGAATGAATTTCTTTTGCCATTAAATCTTCTTTTACAAAGAATTTTATGATCGTACGATACTCAGTTTTATCGATTTCAAGGGATACAGACAACACTTTTGCTTCAGACAACTGTACACCATCTCTACTAACATAACAAACTACCTGTTAGAATGACTTGCAGTTTCACATTGATGCTTCTGACAGACATACCAACTGAGGAAAAAATCTTTCCGATACTGTTGCCATAAATGGCAAGAGTATCGGGAAGCCGAGATCTTTTTTTAGGGCGAGAACGTTTCAGACCGTCGAAGTATATGCAGTATATATTTACATACATAATTCACACACTATCAGTAATTTATGTTACATTACATTAAATGTAACATAAGAAGATCAACTTATAAGATCAACTTCCAGTCATTGTAATGACTGGAAGTTGATCTTATTGGCCAAACGAATTAATTCTAAGTAATATTTTTGGATAAGTTTCTTTTTTGACACCTGCCACCTGTCTCCAGAAGTCATGACGTGTTGTATAAGCGGAATCCAGATGGAGTCCAGTAGATAACAGTCGTACAGTATGTGATCGACAATCTGTTGAATGTACAGAAGACAAATGCACGATGGGGATTCCAGTATATGGAATCTGTGTAGTGTCTTATTTTCTAAGTCCCGTTAGTAGCGTGGTTAAATCAGTAGAGATGGTGGTTTTTTTTTTTTTTTTTTCAGCTGGAGTCTGCTTCTGATTCTTGGAAAGAATTCTTTCTTATTGATTATTTTTTGATGTTTTCCATCAAAAAGCGAATTATGTTTTCTTCTTCTTCCCACAAGTTTAAGTTTATTTCTTCTTCAAGTATTTTCATAGCAGATTTCGAATACTTTTGTTTACTTGTTTCTAGGTGTTCGTTTATTTATAGCCGCATCTTTAACCAGCTGATCCACTCTCTCTTTTCCTACTACCCCAGTATGGGCCTTCATTCAACAGAACTTGATTTCCCATTCCTCTATACCAAACCCTCTACGATATACTAAACGATTTCTTGTCTGTTCTTTTAACGCTATATGGTTGTTCTGTTTTTGTTTTATGCCGTCTATAGTGCTTTTACTCTCACTGTAAACTAATGGTGTATTTTGATGAGATGTGTCGAGTTCTAATTCTTGAAGATAGCAAGTTGTATTGTTTAGTTGTTGGAATTTTCATTATATCTTCCGGAAGTGATTTCATATACTGTATTCTCACAGCAACAGCAAGTTCCGCTTGTGTACACCAAGATGCTGAGAAGTCAGTAATGTTCACGTTGTTAGCAGAAAAACATCCTTTACAAACATGATGCTCTTTAAAAATGAATCAAATAGTCTAAGCAGCCAGTTCACAACCTAACGGTATTGTTCTTGAAGAAACCGTGTTGGTCAACTTCATCCGTCAGTCAGGCTCACTTCAACTTCGTGTTGCCTTTGAATTAAGGAAATAATACAATCATTTATCAAGATTAATGCGATCGCCCTATGAAAAACGAATTGACTTTTTCCACAAATGGAGTTTAGTGTGAAAGCAACAAATCATGTTTACAATTGGTTTAACTGTCTCTAATATCGAGACAGAAATTTGTGGCTAAAATTCATCCCGTCATAGCTCAAAATATAATCGCACAAGTTTTATTATTATTATTTATAGGAAGGTAACGAGATAGATGCAATAGATGGGTTTTATTTTATTTATATTATTATTTTCCATTTCATTTCAGTTTATCAAAAAGTGTAAATTAAAAGAATATACCTTAATTTTAAATTTAGGAAATCTTTTTATGGATTATACGAGTTTTGGTACAATAAAGTTTTTCTTGTTAAAAATAAACATGCCGTAATGCATCCTATACTGCGAAAGCTTTGAAAGTCAACTATTTTTGAACAAAAGAAAAAAAAATATTAAACACCAGATTCATCGAGATTTCAGTATGAAGTGTACTGAAATCTCCTGCCTTTGGAATTTTACAGCACTGATTTTTTCTTAAATAGAAATAAAAAAATAACCTCGTTAATATGACAAGGTTACTAAGACAACTTTATATTTGTATGTGTGCCAGTGGTTTTTTTATTTTGCCTTCATCGGCGACATCACCTTCATTTTGCACAATATTAAGCTGCGATTGTGTAATTGAAAGATTCAACAAATTGAAAATGTGAAAACAATCTTTTTCACGGAAATTTGAAATAGCATATAAAACCCTTTAAAAATTTAAAATTGTTCTAATTTTCATTACATATATATGAACATTAAAGAGATAACGATATGTTAGACATAATCGGACCTATCACGGAAGGGATGCAGTGTGAAAGATTAAAATGAACAAAAGGAAACTATTAACTTATAAGGGGATAGTCTGATTGTGTCCTGGATATTCTAGAACCGTTTGTTTAAATAATCTCATGAAACTGATTGAAATACGAGGGTGGTCTGAAAAGTTCTCGGCCTCGACCATAGATGGCAACACTATCCGCAAGATTTTTTTTTTTCTAAGTTGGTACATATGATGTATCAGCTTAGAGAACTCTATCATAAGCATCCATGTGAAGGTTCAAGTCATTCTATCAAGTAAGTTGGTTTTATACAGCTGTCTGAAGCAAAAGTGTTGTCTGTATCCCTTGAAATGGATAAAATTGAGTATCGTGCGGTTATACAATCCTTTGTAAAAGAAGGTTTAACGCCCGAAAAAATTCATTCGAAGTTCATAAAAGTTTATGGGTACTCTTCTCCTTCGTTTTCGACAATTAAGAAATGGGTTGCCGAGTTTAAACGTGGCCGTACTAGCCTTGAAGATGATCCACGTGAAGGATGTCCAAAAAGTGTAACAACACCAGAAATCCTTGACCAAAACAATATGGTATTGGATGACCGGCGAGTCAAAGTGCGTGCAATTGCTGAGACTATAGGCATTTCTAAAGAATGTGTAGGATATATTTTGCATGAAGAATTGAAAATGAAAAAGCTTTGCGCAAGATGGGTGTCGAGCTTGCTATTAGCAGATCAAAAATGCACTCGCATGAAAATCTCTGAACAGTGCTTGGAGATTTTTAACAAGAATAAAACTGATTTTGTGGGTCGAACTGTCACTATGATTGAAAACTTGGATTCACTATTACACACCAGAATTCAAATAGTACTCAAAACAGTGGACAGAAGTCGGTTGTGCAGCGACAGCACGAAAGGTCATGGCATCGATGTTTTGGGATGCTAAACGCGTTTTGTTTATTAATTATCTTGTACAGGATAAAACAATAACCGGGGAATATTATTCCGATCTTTTTTACCAGACTAAACGAAAACATTTGTGAGAAAAGATCCAGTTTTCGGAAAAAAAATCATCTTTCATCAGGACAATGCATTTGTCCACAAAGGTGTTTTGGCAATGGGAAAATTACGGGATCTGCACTATGAGTTGTTGGCACATCTACCCTATTTCCCAGATTTGGCTACCTGTGACTTCTATCTCTTCCCAAAACTAAAATTCTTCCTCGCTGGCCAGCGTTTTTCTTCAAATCAAGAGATGATTGCAGCTTTAGAGGATATTTTGCAGATCTTACTGAGAACCACTACAGAGACGGATAATGACGCTGGAACATCGCTTGAATCAATGTATTAGTCTTAAAGGAGATTATGTTAAAAAATAAAAATAATTTTGAAATTATAAATTAGTTTTTTTCATTGTTAGTCCAAGAACATTTGAGACCACTCTTGTACATTCAATTGTATGTAAGCTAACCAATCTTGCATAGAGGTATTAAGGTTTTTTTTCGCTCAGAAATCCAAGTTTTTCACTCAGTAAACCTAATGCATAAACATGCATATCTATAGACATAAATTGAGCAAAGTAGGAAACGAGGAGCCATCCTGTACTTAATAATTATTTCCTAGTAAAGTAGCATTGCTAGCACAACCATTAAGTTGATGAGAAAAGGCGATTGGAGGAAGAAGAAGAAAGGAAGTGGCTTGTAGAAAACGTTTGATAGAAGATAAAATGTCACTTATTTGTCATTGCGTGTATCTGAATCCTATCATGAAAACTGGATCATCTATAGCATGATTGATACAACTGTTGGAAAAAAAAGATTTGGCGATTATTGAAATTTTGTTGAAGTGACCAAACCAAACATGAAACGTCTTACAAGCCACTTCAGGCGTGTAGTGAGCAATATCGAATTTATTTGATACCAAATAATATTCACAGGCATCCGTGGGATTTGAACCAGTAGACCGTTTGCTGAGGAATGGATAAGTTATCCATTCGGCCAACCAGGCCAGTGTAATGCAAAATCGAAACTTCTTTTCCGTAAAGTCACGTGATTCCACACAGAAAATAAAAGTGGAGCGATGATTTTTAGCACGGTACTGTTGACCAAATGGAGTATTAGATGCCGATAATATTTTTAAGATCAACTACTCATTATGTCTCTAAATACAAATATAACTGAAGATTAGAAGAAATCGGTGTTTACTAAGAAAACAGGAAGAGGAAACAGAAAATGCTTCAACATTTTGATTACTTGCTTGCCTATGCTTAATCATCCCTGTGGGTGCATGGTTTTCGAAATAATGTTCCAATGATGATCATACCGCTCACGTAGCTCACAAAAAAGCAATCCAGATTTAACGATGTGAGATGAGATGGTTTTAGTGTCACCGAGATTCTAAGTTCAGAAAAAAGCAGAGCAAGAATTGTCATTCATTTTTTTTTTAATTTATATTTTATGAAGACCAATCAGTCTTTAAAAAATCTTTTCTTTATCATTCTTCATGTTCCGCATCTTTAAAATTTTATTTATTAAAGTAGAGTTTCACTCATTGCTCAGTACTCTTATTTTTTAAAATGAAATTAGAATTTTCATGATTTTTAACATACTTCTGGAAGGTTTCACTAACGAGACCAACCTGAGTTAGTGGACAACATTCAATTAACAAGCTCACTAATGACAATTGTGGTAGAGGAAGGCTATCGTAACTGACTAATCGTGAGTTATGATGCTTTTGAGAAACCGTCAATTTACAAATGTAAAAATTCATTTGTACTCATTTGAACAAGCCTGGTGAACTGAAATCAAATATGAAAAACTGGTTGAAGAACGATGTATCAGCCAGTACCTGAAATCATGGCAACTGCATGGAACAGCATAGAAGCCATAGCAGGAGCATTGAAAGAATAGCATGCATTTAGGATTAGAGAGTTCTTCAAATTAGAAATGTTTCTAATTTGAACAACAACTCTAGAAGAGCTTCCGCAGCAAAGTGGCTACGTAGATATTTTTATAACAGTTGCTTTTCTTATTGTTCTTGAACGGCTTCAGTTAATCACCTTACTGGCCATTATGGATCAAATACGCATCCTCATACGCTTCGTATCCATCATATATTTCAATGTGATATCAATGGTATTACAATTTTAATATGCACTTCGCATCCATGGATATTTGGACGTATATATACACCCTGGCGTTAAAACAAAGATGTTAAGTTTGTCAAATTATTAGTATCAAAAGATAGTCAGATTGACGAAAAAGAAACTGAAAAAATTACAAAGTATCGTGAGTTGCAAATCGAAATTGAACGAATTTGGCAAAAGAAAACGAAAGTCGTTCCCATAATAATAGATGCTTTAGGCGCCATCCCCAAAACATTGAAAAAACATCACATGGCAAATCAATAGCAGCACCGGATGAAAGAATAGCGCACATATGTAGAGTCAGATTGTCAATTAAAATTTTAGGTCTAGCCCAAGAATTTCAGGTAAGCAGAACAGGTTATAATCTTTGTAACACCGGTGAGAGGGGAAGAAATAATCCGATCTTTATTTATTCTTTAAAGTTGCAACTTTTTCATCGATTATTTTATAAATCTTCACCCGTTTAAGTCTTTTTTTTTTAATCATCCTAGCTTTTTTCTTTGAAAACAATTAAAAAAAATTGGTTTCCTTCATAAACGTCTTCTGTTATTACTCCTATGAAAAACCCTAGAGATAAGCAGCCACTACTGAACTAATAGCGTTATTATTTTAAATATATTAGTAAATTTAATCTCACTTTTCAATAAAGTGTGATTTTTATAATAACTTTTTGCACTCAACCAAGGAGAGAATTCTCCAATGCATTCTCATCAGATCCATTGACACATAATAAATTTCTTTGTGGTTAAAAGAAAATGGAGAATATTCAAGTTTCAGCAGTTTAATTTAGCAAGTGAACTAGCGACATTACTAATTCGTTTTTTGGCTTTCATCCTTTATGAAAATGAAAAACGGCTGAATGATCCATGATGTTTGTATTAAATTCACTTGGAAAAGCTCCAACAGGCGAAATAATCGTAGTCTACCACTCAGCAAATATATATGAGGTTCCGGATTTTCCCAGGCATTCATATCCATATACAATCTGAAACAGCCATAGCCATTTTTTTTTCTCACGAAATAAAGATACTGTGCGAGTTTTAGAGACCCTCCTAGTTAAAGTGACCGTACGTTCTGGTTTTGGTACCTAAAAGATACCAGGATTGGTTCCGGTTAAAATGTACATTAAAGCAAAAAGGGCGATATTGTAGAATGCATTTTAAAATAACGAATTGTATCAAACATCAGATATTAATAATAAACATGAAAATAGTAATAATATTTATATGTCAATCACTCACAAGTCACTGAAATTACAATTTATTTAATGAGTTTATGTTATTTACAATTTATTTACTTATTTCTAGTAAACGACCCCGTTAGTCCAAATTTATACGCATGCGCATAATTCTAGACCCGAACGATCAGACTGCAGAAATGTTACGTTTATTGCCTTGTGAACGATTATTGATTGCGTCTATGATAATGATAATTTTTAAATTTTCACCATGTATGATATAGCTTTTAAAAGAAAAATAAATATAATAAAGATTTATAAACGGAGGTGTTTTATTTTTTTTTAAAGAAAATGAAACAAATAAAACAGTTCCCTTATCTTCGTTTTGTCACGGCTTGTCTTTCTAAAACAACTATCAACTTCTTCGTGTAAATTTACAACTTAAAGTAATTGTGGCACATAAGATATAGCTATAAAAAGGTGACGGAATGAAGGATTTATAACAATATATAAACACGTTACTTCATGGTAAAAAACAGACAAATACAAAATCGTTCTGATAACCAATCGGTATCGAATCTTAAATTAAATTTTTCGATTGCATTAGCAGAAAGAAAATAGTAAGTCAGGTTCTTTATTATTATTTTTCCCTAGTAAAAATATTACTTATCGATGTACTAGAAAATCAGTGTGTTCTTTGTGTTTGTTTCATATGAACCAATAATCACTGATCCAACATCATAAAACATACTCCTTGTCACAAAGTTCCTGAATCAAATCTAAATCGAAACAATCAATGTGTATATGAAGCCATAACGAATTGCCATCTCTTACTACTCAAATAGCAAACGATTATTAATGTATTCATTTAATAATGTTAAATTACTAACATTAATGTTATCTTATTACCAGCGGTAATGTCGCTTAATTTATTGCCAATAAAGTAAACGCCACTACCGTAGGCATTAATAAGTTTCTCCTTCAGTGAATTATTATCTTTCTCATTCTTTTGTACAATCAACAAAGACTGGACCGTTTTTAAACCTGTTTCTAAACAATTCATTCAGGCGAGTTACATTTGCAAGAGTCTTCGGATCGTAGCACTTGCTGACCGCTGTTTCCTCTTTCCGCCAACAAGCAACTCATTAGCACGTAAACCTCCTATTATGTCGTTCACTAGCAACCATCAAGCTGGGTGTTATTGGCATCAAAACCTTCCCTTGATTCAAATGAAAATGCCCAAATAACAGCATTGCTATTTTAAATAGCAAATGAGCAATCCACTTTAAGCGACTTCTGACTTTCAGCTTTAAAACAAATAAAGTTAAAAGTAATCGAATGAAAGTAAATGATCAGTTCTAAATATCTTCTATTAATAGTGTCCCAGTCTTAGTTTCAACCTAAGAAAACGTAATTAGCGGAAATGAGTTCTTTAGTTGGATTACACTAAGTTACATCAAGAGTTGACTAGAAACACTGAAATACGGATAGCAATCGTTCAAGAGAACTTGGAGATCCAAGTGCTGTCGTCTACAACAGCGCTTCCCAAACTGTGGGCCGTAGGTTTCGTTGAGGGGGGCAGTGAAATAATGAAAACAAATTTAAAATGTTTTAAGACTAAGTAGATTTTTTATTTTAAAAGAAACGTATTTAACTTTTATTATTTTTTATATTTTAATGGAAAAATGTACACATTGGTGTTGGTTCACAAACTTTGCTTCCTGCATATTTCGGCGCTTAATGAATATTAGTAATTATTGCTTATTCATATGTTTCATTTCAAAGCAGTGGTTAATTGTATTTACTTCGAATGCTCTCCAGGGAAGCTCCAAATCTTCCTGTCCCTTTCATCAATCAGGGACTGATCAAAACTCGTTTCATATTATCACTGTCATCCGAGCTAGTTTTCTGTTACCAATAAAAGTTTCGCATATACTTCACACATGAAAAAAAGCTTAAACAAGTTCATGTGGGAGATAGTAACTTGCTTGCAGTGATAAACAACACGCCCTCCCTAACAGCCACTATACTGCAGAGGCAATAAAAACAAGTACTTTTATTATGCCAGTGAATATGGCATGAGGAGTCTGTGTAATATATTTCTCAACAAATAGTGCAATTAGAGACAACTGGGATAAAAACACACTAATTAATGAATCACATGTCCCCCTCATACAGAAACTATGCTGTATAGACTGAAACAAAACCATATGTTGCATGGGCAAACACAATATCTAACTGAAAACTATAGTTATTAATTAGATGTGCGTGAGTTCGATTTCCCAAGGCAGCAATAAAATTCAACCAAACGTGTTAAAATTCGTGAAAGTGTTAAAACTAAGTAATGTATATATATAATGAATGTTATGGCAATTTCACATATGGAATTCGGTTGAAGAGAGTTAGCATTTCAACTCAATTGTCAGCTATGCTTTTATCTTTCAGTTGCGTGATCTTTTGTTAATACCGCACCAATCATCTGCACGTTTTAATAACCTGCCTTTGCTGTCTATTTCGCGTTAGGCTTCATTACCGTAAAGGGAGAAAAGTCACAAAAGAGAAAAATGTTCCTGATCTGGGGATTCCCTTATTCAGGTAATATGCACTAATTTCATGTTATCAGTCTGTGGTGTGCCAGTATCGGTAAGTGGTGATATTATATTATTTGATCTATTCTACGTTAAAAAATTTAACCCTGAGATGGATACGTTGCTGATAAAAAAATATAAAAAAATGCCGCGAACAATGAGAAAAAGCAGAAGCAGACTCAAAAAAAAAAAAAAAAAAAGAACAGTATTTTATATTTTACCAGAACAGCCCGCATCGTCTTCAGAACCAAATGGTAAGAGGCAAAAAATGTAATATATGCATTTGATTTTTGCAATATTCGCTGTGTATGTTTTGTATTGAATATAAATACAATAAATATTATAACAATATATCTCTCTATTACGATTTTTTTTCGAGGGGGGGCCCTGAAATATTTTAATTTTTGCAAAGGAGGCCCTGACAACCAGAAGTTTGGAAAGCACTGGTCTACAACACTCATATCACGTCTTTAACTCAGCTCTTCTCTCCGCCAATAGGAAGTGTACGACATTAGCTCCTTCTTCCTGTTCGTGTGTCTCGAGCCTGATAAGCAAAGCGACCACTTCCTATCCAGCACGATACAAAGCGGCAAGAATGTTACTAAAGATGAAACAACGTACATACGCTGGAGGAAGAGAATATCATGGAAATGGAGAAATGCTGCACAATAATTCAACTATACAGAAAGACCGGCACGTAAATACTTCTGGCATATTCATTACTTCAAGTGATAATGGAAGATAGGGAGGTAGAGACCATTTAAGGAGATTACCTTTTGAACATTCCAAAGGGAAATAAATTGCATTAAATGCACTCAGTGAAGTGGAATTTCTTCGGAGAGTTTTCAGATGACGCAGCTCTTTAAACCTTGAACAGAATTTTATTCACACAACATGAGATGCGAAGACAGAAAATTAGTGGGAGGTTTGATGGAAACATCATTTAAGTCTTAATTAAGATTCAGGAGGAAATTTTTATAGTGAAAAATAAGTGCAAAATTACATCTGAATGAAAACTCCGTTCTAAAATGCAAATAAATGTTATTTTAATTTCTGTTCTGGCTTTTAAAACAAGCTCTTGCTTTGTGCAATGACTGCTACGAGGGTACATTTGGCACCCTCGTAAATGTTGGTACATTTATACTAAATGTACCAGCAACACCAGTTATAAGGGACCGGATTACTTCTATTAACAAATGCAATAAAAGTGTCGTCGCTTGTTAGTTTATCAATTTGCCACACATACACACACACCCATACGCACACTCACGTGGCACATGGATTTTATGAAAATCCTCTTACCATAGAATGTCATTGTTTTTTATTTGATTTCCATCAAAAGGGTATTACTGAAACTATAGTACATTTATATCGTGGGTGAGAAAGGATGATTTGATTTTTTTCCCCATTTTTTCTCAATTTTATTATTATTATTATTATTATTATTATTATTATTATTATTATTCGTGACACATCCTATGCAACTCTCTGTCTCCATCACTACACCAAATCTCTACTACCAATCATCTACATCAACCAGCTGCTGCCCACCACAACTAGTAATTTTTGTCTGTAAATTGCGTGTTGTGAAGGGCCGATTTGTCTGTATGCGGGATGAAAAACCCGATGAAAAACTAAAAATCAAAAGCTTCAAACTAAACTTTCCACAGTAATAATTGGATCTGAAGTGAATTATCTCATCATAAGTGGTTCTTTATTTTTTTCATTCTATTAAAAGGCATAACGCTTTTATACAAATGCAGAATCCGCACTTCCCAGAGATAATATACTCAGACTAATGAATTTCATAAACCGATTATAATACTTCAATATTATATCATTTTCCCACTATTCTGATAGTTACTAACACAGAAGTATCACTAGTAATTGGTCTTTCGTATTTCAGTCTGAAAACCAAGTGAACATCAGAAAACACTACTTAGATGCTTGGGAGTGCGAGTGTGCAGGAAGAGTTGTGGATAAGACATAACTTCTATGAGGCTACAGAGATACAGAGGGATGGACACAGTCTAGCACTGACATGTAGTTGTCCCGGGTATTCAAGATAAGCAACATGTCACATAACACAGAATTAGCCATTTCATACATGTGTGGCTTTATCATTAGCACTCTGAATTCGTCTTCTGATCTGCAGAAAAAATAGGAAAAATTTTCTTGTTTGAAATGTGTTATTTTTTATTATTTTTTTCTCCATTGCTTTCAACTATTTCATTAGCTATTCATATAATATCAGTTATTACCCCCAATAGACTACACAAAGCAAATAGTTCAAATGAAAAGTGTTTATTTCAGCATGTAGAACAATTCCTTTGCTCTATAAGAGAAATTATCATGATAAAAGAAATATTATTTAAGATACATTTCCTAAAGTAAAATTCATGAATATCCAACTTCATGATGATCTTCCGAGAGGATGAAGATTTTCTCTGTTAAAATATTTCGATAGTTGAAGCAAGGTTTTTTTAATTTTATTTTGGTAAAATTTTTTAAATTATACTTGAAGTTAGAATACTCATACCAGTTTCGACCTTTATTGGGGACTCATCAATGGAGGAGACTCATGAAGATACCAAGAGACAAATCAATTGTTAAACATCTTATTTTAGATAGGGTAAGGATTCTTCCCATAAATGACAATATCTATCTATCTATCAACTGCCTGTATATACAAGTAGCCTAGTCGTGAAGTTACTTTAAACACAAATTATGTTGGCTCACACTTGGGTAAAAGATAAAATCGAGAATATCATTTCCTGTCGGGAACAGTTAATTTAAAATATTTGGAGGTTTGAATAGCCAACGAGAACAAATATAATTCATATAAAAGTTAGACTCTTCAATTTTGAATCACATCAATGTTTGATTTAACTTTCCAACGACAGATAAAAAAAAACAGGCATCTATAAACAAATGGAAATATAAAGAAAATCGTTACGATAATTTATATAAAATTTGTCTCATGGGAGAAGGAATGGGTTCCTAATTAGAACATTTATGCAATTATTAATTTTATTTAATTAATTAACTAACGAAATTTATTTTATATATATATATATATATATATATATATATATATATATATATATATATATATATATATATATATATATATATATATATATATATATATATATATATATATATATATATATATATATATATATATATATATTTGAAGTGAGACGGGCACTATACTTCACCCTTAAAAAAAGTCTCTTGAAATGAATTCGTTTAATTCCCGAGCGCCAAGATGTTTGTTGGTCTTCTAAATAATTCTTAGTAGGATACGCGTAAAGAGTTTATGAATCTTCCTTAGACAAATAATTGTTTCTAGAAGTTTGTAGCATGCATTCTAGAAAGCTGACGATCTTAGATCGATGACGTTTCACTCGTGTTCCGTGAATAATAAGTAGCTGATTATTGACGCCTTAATCAAATACAACTTTAAAAAATAATTTGTCAAGATGGCAAATAATTATCCCCCACCCCCTTTCTATATTGATTCAGAGATTAATAGTGCACTTATCAGACCGCTTATAAATTATTAAATTATTCTCTATTGGCGGCACGTCACAATAACTCAGCCGACCAATCTTTCAAAGAACACCTAATAAAAGCCTTTTGTATCGCTGCTCGAACACGAAATCCCCATTAATAGCGAATATTGCAGAAATAGAAAGCTCCTTGCACTTCGTAACGGGCATTCTTTGTCCTTCTGGGACACAGTGAAAAAAAAAACAATAAATAAATACCCAACATTCAGTTGACAGCGCATGTCAAGGGAATGTTAGGCTTGCCGAGGCTTCTTTATCTTTTAGACATCGGAAGCCCCGGGAAGACTTGATGTACCAAATACTGGCATTTTCTAACAGTCTTAAAGATAAAAGAAGCAGCTCTGAGACGCTTTCGCAAACTGTGGAGTAATTTCGAGAGGACAATAGATTTTGTATGAACAGGTGTTTGAACTTTCGCTCTATTCATAATGAATATCTTCCTTTCAAGCTCGCTCTGTATAGCAATCAAATATGATTTTTTGAAGAGCGATAGAGAGAGACAGAAAATTACGTTTTGTTTCAAAGGTAACAAAGCAAGACAAGATGAAGAGGAAAAGATGTTATCAATGTGGCAAAAAATAAAAATAAGTCTAAAAATGATTTGCTATTGATCTGTTTAACATCGAAAAAAGATTGTATCTGATTTTCTATTCCTTCATCATCTAAAGATGATATAATTAAGTCTGATTCCTAGTTCGTAGTTTATACTACGGCAAGTACTTTCTGACTTCCTCTGTACAGTGTCGTGACAGGAACCCTCTCGACTTCGATCTGTTCTTGAAACTGGAAGAACCACGTGTCGTGGAACAGCTTAACTAGTGTTTGAACGAAGTTTCAAACATATCAACAAAAAAAAGTTTGTTTAGTGATACATAAGACTTGCTGTGATAAAATACAAAAATGCAGTGATAAGATTGAATGATGATTACATTGAAACCCTGTAAATGCATTTCGTTAAATAAATATTTAGTTTATATACACAAAAATCATACAGAGAAAATATCATTTTTTATCAAGACAGACCGATGCATGTTTTGAAAGTTTAAAACCTTTTCATTTTACAAGTTTCCAATGCAAATGTGTATCGTTCTTAGAATGTTTCTTATAAGCGAAGTTAAAATCTCCATCAACGGAAATTAGGTGTCAAAAAAGGACATAAATTGAACAGCTCGACTTCAAATCTGCTTAAGGGAATAAACGTTTGGAATCCACTATTCATGATGTATACGTTAAAGAAACATCGACGTAAAAGGCCACAAAAGCTTAGATGCATGATCAAGGAACGGAGTCTTCGAACAACAAGATGTTAGCGGGTTGCTGTATCCGGGTAATGGTCATGTATGGAATAACCTATCGTCTGTAAGGTAGTCCTGACTCTAAATTCGAAGAGATAAGAGTTCCAAAGTGAACAAAGCGGACTTTAAAAAATAATAAATAAATAAATAAACTAGTGATAACCGTAGCTTAAAGAAACAAAAAGAAGTAAAATCATTTCCACACAGAAATGAAAGAGAAAAAAAACAATTAATTCGCCTATAAAAAAGCAGACAATTAAAATATCGTGTTTCCTCTCGTGTTTCTAAGATATCATCTTCGGACCATCGATAATAAAAATCTCAGTAATGAACTTTCTTGAAATGATGACAAAGATCGGAAATAGTTTTAACAACGATGAGCATCTCTTTATTACAATTTCATGTTTTGAAGAACCAGCACGTAAAAATATAAAAGGGAGGCTAATGATTAGACAGAATGTACAGTAAGTTTCTAGGAGACTTTTACCATTATGGTGTACGTTTGCTGAGTTAATTGCTCGAAGGATTTCTGGTCTTTTGCTATTGAAAATTAGTTGATACACAAAAGCTTGCAAGGAAATTCGTTGGTTTTTCTAAATGCGTCCAATTAAGAATTATTTTGTGTCTCGTTATTCACTAAAGATGGCACGAACTCCTTTCCAAGAGTCCATGAGATGCATGTTGAAATAATGAAATACATTCATAACTTTTATATATTGATTTATTTAGCACACTGTTGTGTTTTTTAATTTAGACAGGATGAGAAGTAGTATTTTCTAATTCTTTTTATATAACGTTTTAGATCATGAAGAAGCTGTAATAATATGTTTATACCTTCGATAACATGGAGTAAGAGAGCAAAGGTAGGCATAATATATCTGCATCTAATATTAATTTCCATGTGAAATAAAGCAAGAAAATTTAGTCAATTTCTTTTTTTTTTCTGCGGTATTTTGCACTAAAAATTCATTTACGGTTAGAGATCCCACAACTACATTAGTTTGGTCTGTGATGGGATTAGCTTCTCAAGCAACATCGAGAAAAATGTAGACGTCTGCTCTTTTAAGATATAATTTATATCGAAAGAGGACAGAGGCTAGATTTAAAGGTGTGCTCAAAAAGTCAAAACCAGTTTCTAAGCAAAATATTGCATAAATCAGAAATCCTACTAGAGATCAAGTATGATCGCCGTTTATAGTTGGTGAATCCTTCAATAAGCGATCTCAGGCTAATGAAAATTACTAGTAGACATGCTATCCACTCAATTTTTTTTTTTTTTTCACTATATTATTTCAGGAAATTACAACGTACTAGGATATACATTAAAATAAATTTTAATTTATTTCTATATTTCGGCAACGTCACGCTGCCATTTTCAAGAACTTATGTACAAGATACGTGCACGCAGGCACAGCACAAACAATAAATGAGTAAGAAGAATGAAGCTATTATTTCTCCTAAAGTCCTGATGGTGCCCTCTAGCGGGCGATGTTGGTATTTTTGTTGCTATAATTGGGCTGGAGGTCTTCTGATGTAAGTTTCCCAAATTTGAGGAAGTCTCATGCAGCCAAATTTGTTGAGGTTTGGTTCGTTTCTTAGGGCTGAAGCTGATTCTATGAAAAGCCTTTCATATCTGTATTTGCTACGGTGTATCATCCTGGCTTTTTTCCACCGTTTTCCATCGTATATGAAAGGCTTTTCATAGAATCAGCTTCAGCCCTAAGAAACGAACCAAACCTGAACAAATTTGGCTGCATGAGACTTCCTCAAATTTGGGAAACTTACATCAGAAGACCTCCAGCCCAATCGCCCAAGAATACCAACATCGCCCGCTAGCGGGCACCATCAGGACTTTAGGAGAAATAATAGCTTCATTCTTCTTACTCATTTATTGTTTGTGCTGTGCCTGCGTGCACGTATCTTGTACATAAGTTCTTGAAAATGGCAGCGTGACGTTGCCGAAATATAGAAATATATTAAAATTTATTTTAATGTATATCCTAGTACGTTGTAATTTCCTGAAATAATATAGTGAAAATGCATAACCAACGTCTAAGCCTTTCAACGAGAATAGCTATCCACTCAAGTAATCAAAAATTAATGAAACAGAAAAGCCCTTCATCGTATCTCATTGTGGGTTGTCTACTTCCGTAAGTTATGAATTCTTTCATGTTCAAAAACAAACAAACAAAATAAATAAAAACGTTAAATTTTGTTTAATGCTCAAATGCTACATCGAAGTCTGTCAAATTTGGATTAATTTATTTTTTTGTATCGCATCACTGGTTGTTTTATGGCTATGGTTCTCGTAAATTTCTGACAGGAGCTTAATGAAAGGTAAGAGTGGGACGGCAACTCTTCTCGTTCAAAAGGATATTGTTGACTTCTCTACAAGTGGAACTAATGAATTTTTAGATCGCCATCACTCTTCTTACGCCTCATATTTGACGAATAGGATGGTCTACTAATTAACGGTCGCTTCTTATCTGGCAGAAACCAAGTACTCGTTCTCATTTCCCGTGTGTACCTAGGAAACCCCAAAACACGACAGTGATGGAGAGAAGTCAGTTAGCGCGTGATGAATGAAGGAAAACTTTGAGATTCTTGTTTCATCCATTCATTCCGCTAATTAAGTTTATTGCCCAACAAAGAGATAGGGGAAGAGAGAGAAATGCCGTTTGGTATTAAAATATCATTAGAACAATTTGGTGTCAATTTTAATTTGCTAAAATATGCACTTTTAGTATGCAACGCGATGATTGTCAAATTTCGATGGTTAACATGATGGTTCGGATCGTTAATTTCGAACCATTAAAACCACCGAACAGTCAACTCGAATATCATACTGGGCTTCAACCATTGAAAGAATAGATGGACTTCCTCAAGAATATATTGTATTTGTTATTTTATTACTGGTGCTTTTTATCCAAATTGCGACAAAGTTACGGTAATTTTCATTTAAGAAAGATGCATCCACGAAAGATTTAAGATGATAACATTGAATCGTTAATTACATGACCCAATTATTCCTTTTTCTAAGATTTAAGCTGGAACTTTCAAATAAAATGCTCAGTAGTACTTCCGTTTAAAATGGCAATAAAGTCATCGATACTTGATATTTGTTTAAATTTTAATATCACCTCCATCCACTAGACATTTCAAAGGCTATAGTGTATCAATGCTACTTCTGAGCAATGATGAAGAACAACAATCTGTAATATGATCCGAATAAGATGCGATACATAAACGTATATACAATTAATGGTTGATAGGTCGATTACACTGGCCAACAAAAAAAGACATTTTTTCTGGATTATGATCTGACACTTGTTTTTTACTAATTTGGGTGCGCTGATTTCAAATATCAGACCCATTTTTCTCTATCATGTCAGGTTTTTCCTCTATTGCATTTTGTTTTTTCTAATTTGTAAGTTTTTGATAGTTTTAAGGAGGCAGTACTATTTAGAGGATCAAAAAAATCGATTTCTTAATATTATTTTCTAAAAGTATGTACTCTTAAATCTCTGTTCCTAACTTTTTATCAAGACATTCGAAAAATTCCCGAAGATATAGCCTATTATTCAAAGCGGTGAGCAGATCAGAATCGGAGAGCTCACCGCTCTCGCTTGTTAGTAAATAAATAAATGCGTAAGAACCTGCAACGGCACGTAGTGCTTTGAATGCGAGAGAGGCCGATAACCGACCTAATACATTTAGGTGATGAAAAGTAGGCGATGACAACTGCCTAAAACAAATGAATGCTATATGCGTCATAGCGGACAAAGAACGATTGAAATCAGTTAATCGTGAAAGTATGATGAGCGCTTATAACGTTTCAATAAAGTCTCTGTTTTTTTTTTTTTTGTCTTGTTAACTGCATGTTAGTCGGCAGTGAAGAAAATACATCATGTCTACTACTACTCGAAAATGTGTCAATAGTGTAGATTCCTTCTGCTACATTTGTGGCAGCTTTACTGTTCCCAGTCAAAGGACAAATATCACTGATTTCGTTAAGAAAGTGTACTTTGCATACTTTGACGTAAAACTTGCAGATCAGGACAACTCATGGGCTCCAAATAAAGTGTGTAAGTCATGTGTAGAAAATTCCACATTGGAGCAAGGGAAAACGCCAAAAATTAGCTTTTGGCATTCCAATGATTTGGTGTGAACCGAAAAATCATGTAGATGATTGCTATTTTTGTTTAGTTCAGACTTCTGGTTATAATAAGAAGAATACGAAAAAAATGTGTATCCAAATCTCGACTCAGCAATTCGGCCAGTTGCTCATTCCAATGACATAGCCGTGCCAATTTATAAAGGACTTCCTTTACTTGAGAATGAGCATGATCGGGATATGCCAGATGTTCTTGAGGAGCAGGACCCGGATGTTGATTTAGACAATGAAAATTTAATTTCTAGTTCTGGACCGCAATGCGGAATTGAATGGACTCAAGCGGAATTGAATGACTTAGTAAGAGATTTGGGCCTATCGAAGGAATCATCGGAATTATTAGCTTCAAGATTAAATGAAAAAAACTTAGTGGAGCAAGATACGAAGATAACTTTTTATCGTAGCAGGGAAAGTAACCTTGTACAATATTTTAAACACGAGTGTGGGTTTGTTTAGTGTAACAATGTGTCAGGTTTACTAACTGAAATGAGTTTTGTACAATATCATCCAAATGAGTGGCGTTTATTTATCGACAGTTCAAGCAGAAGTCTCAAGTGTGTCTTACTACACAATGGGAATTTATATGGCTCAATTCCTATTGGCTATTCAGTCCACTTGAAGGAAACATATGAGGATATTAAAAAGGTTCTGAAGTTATTAAAATATACAGACCATAACTGGATCATCTGTGTGGATCTTAAAATGGTGAACTTTTTACTTGGCTTTCAAAGAGGATATACAAAGTTTCCACGTTTTCTATACTTCTGGGAATAGTCGAGCTAGAAACTAACACTGGAGTCAGAAACATTGGCCTCTTAGAATAACTTTAAATGTTGGAGAACAGAATGTTATACATCAAGCTTTAATCGACAGAGAAAAAATCAGTTTTACACATCAAACTAGTCTTATGAAGCAATATGTTAAAGCTTTAGATTTACAAGGTGAATGTTTCCAATACATATGTGAAAAATTTCCACGACTTAGTTATGAAAAATTTAAGCCGGTGAATTTGATGGACCGCAAATTAGAACTTTAATGACAGACCCAAATTTCATCAACTCTATGAACGAAATTGAGAAAGAGGCCTGGACTTCATTTACGATGGTTGCGAATAATTTTCTTGGAAACAAAAAAGCGTGCAATTACAAAGATCTAGTGGAAACAATGCTTGAAAATTTCCAGCGCCTAGGTTGCAACATGAGCATAAAGCTTCATTTCCTATACAGTCATTTTTAAAGATTTCACGAGAATTTAGGTGCTGTAAGCAATGAACAAGGCGAAAGATTTCATCAAGACTTAAAAACTATGGAAGATCGGTACCAAGGAAGATGGGATTCTCACATGATGGCCGACTACTGTTGAAGTATTCAAAGGGATTGCCAAACAGAACGCACAGCAGGAATTGCTACAAACAAAAATTTATTCCCTAAAACTCATGTGTAAGTAAAATTGTTATTTTTTTATAAATATTCTTGTAATTTTTAATGAATATTGTTAAGTAGTTATGTATCTAATTATCGGCCTCTCTCGCATTCAAAGAACCATTACGTGCCGTTGCAGGTTCTTACGCATTTATTCGTTTACTAACAAGCGAGAGCGGTGAGCGCTCCGATTTTGATCTGCGCACCGCTTTGAATAATAGGCTATATCTTCGGGAATTTTTCGAATTTCTTGATAAAAAATTAGGAACAGATTTTTAAAAGTACATACTTTCAGAAAATAATATTAAAAAATCAATTGTTTTGATCCTCTAAATAGTACTGCCTCCTTAAAACTATCAAAAACTTACAAATAAGCAAAAAGAAAATGCCATAGAGGAAAAACCTGACGTGATAGAGAAAAATGGGTTTGATATTTGAAATCAGTGCACCCAAATTAGTAAAAAACAAGTCTCATATAAAAGTCAGCAAAAATTGTGTTGGACACTGTTATCAGTCAGTTGCGTTGATATATCCCATTTTGCGAAAAATAAACATGTACGAACTAAACTCGTTTCGGGCGAACTCTCTCTCTCTCTCTGTGGCCAAGGTATTGCACGTGCGTTCATACTGCTCCTGCCTTCTCCCACCTTTCATACGCTTATCCGCAAGGAAAGACTTAGTTTTTTATATAGATATATTCTCCAATCTGAGAGCTATCCGCTCATACTAGTCGTGTATGCATAAGTGTAGTGATAAGTGATTTATGACAGTTTTCTTCTCCTGGTATATGAGTTCGTATATATCATCAGCTTTGCCGCCATAATTCCTTCTTCGCCACCTGCACTAGCTGCATTCCTCACCTGCGGCTATTGCCGGCGAAGGATTACCTGCCATGGAAACCGCACATTCCTGTACCACTACTGACACAGATATGCAAGAACTCCTCGCGACTTCGGACCCGGAAAGAAGAGTTCACGGGACACGGAAAACAGGTCACGGACACGGAAAACGGGTCAGTCAATTCCAAATCTTATGCTAATGTTGTATCAAACGGAAATATCCTATCCTCCCCCAAAACCCTGATTTCACACACGCATGGCACATCAGCCAGCAGTAAACTGATTAACGCAAAAATAACTATGACTGTTGGCAACGTCATTTCTCGATAAAATGGATTTGTTATCTTCGCAACCAAAGAAAACATCGCACTAGAAGAGTATCTGACGGTTATTGACAAAATTGCACCCTCAAAAAATATTACTGATGCTTCTCGCGTAGCTAGTACTGTGCAGGCGTATTTCAGCCATATCTCATGGGCACAAACGGTACTGCAAAAAGGCGTCGATATTGGCGATTATCACTTCGAAGCAGCCCCAACAGCACTGGCCCCGACAACAGAAACCATATGAAATCTTCTCCCTGAAATTCCACATCAACTCATCAGATCCATGTTATCAAGATACGGTTCCGTCACAGGAAAAATAGGTGCATTGTGGGCAGCCAAGAAAAAGCCCGAATTTGCCCATGTTCAAAGCTTTCAAAGACAGGCACTAATATACTTTCCAAACAACGACGCACTACACGACCTCCCAAAATCAATAAACACGGACATAAATGGAATAACCTACACTTTCTACATATACTTTTCATCACAGTGCTACTTCTATCATGAAGAGGGTCACATTAGGAAACAATCTCCCTATATCACCAAGGATTCATCAACAAATATCCCAGCACAGAATAGGAAACCAGTTGAAGAACAACATCCTACGTGAAGAAAATTCAACTTTACGAAAAAGTAAAACAGAAATTCTCTCCCAATAACGAATTTCAGAACCAAGAAACCTGAACTGGAAAAGAAGAGGTTCAGAAGACTAATGACATCCAAAGCTCTGATAATGAAGTCTCACAGCAGAAACAGCATGAAAACACTGATCCTCCCAACAAAGATGATTTGGATGAACAAATTAAAAGCAATCCCCAAACAGAACAACCAGAATCACCAACCCGGCCTCCCACTAATTCAAATCCTCATCCGATAGAAGAAACTACTCAAAAACACCTTACATCACCTGCAGTCAGCCAAGGAGAAAAAGGGTTCCCAGACGATGATGAAACTGTACTCCCACATGACGATCTAGAAGAGGAAGAAACTGAGGGGGAACTTCCCCACACCGAGGATCCACTAACCATGAAGCAGCTGTCATTCTTCATACAGAAAGTGCGAGGCTCCCCCTCACAAATTAACTGTAGCCCTTAAATACACCACAAGAATCCCAGAACTAATATCTCAAATTCAGGATCTACACTCAACATTAAAATGTGAAAAGGGCAGAGCAGAGGTTAACAGGAGTAAGCGAATCTACTACATGATTAATGGGATACAAACACAATACCAGGACCAATATTAGATTCGACCTACAATTAAACTTTCATAATCATAATGTCTTTGAGCCTTTTCTCTCTAAATGCAAGAGGGTGTGTCTCTGCTTTACGCAACAGAACAGTCCTTGACCAAGTATAAAAACATCATATAGATCTATTACTTCTGCAGGAAACAAATATACACTCCTCATCCAAATTATCTAGAAGATGGGCAGAGTGGCCCTATGACCCACAGCCTTCTGCAACCTAAAAACATCATGGAGCAGGAATTAGCTTAGGTGTATATCATTGATCTCCCTACAAACTAAACGTGATTGCTGATATACCAGGATATGCCTTGTATGCTCACATAAAAGCACCCAACCATGATACCTTGCATGTGTTCAACATCTACATACCAAAGCAGGATGCTCTGGCATCACAAAGCCTAGATTTCGTTCAAATCCATCTCTCTAGATTGACCAAGAACATATCATAATAGCTGGAGACTTCAATTGCACTTTTGACCAAGAAAAAGACAGATTTCAATGTGATGAACATCGTAGACAATTAATAAACAAACTTCAAACACTGGTAAACCATAGTGAACTCATCGACGTTTTTTGGCATCAACATCCAGATAAGAAGTCCTACACATGGAAGTCAGCAATCAAAGCGACTAATAGGCCAGTCTAACAAGCACGACTGGACAGATACTATATTTCCAAACACACCTTTCCTCTCTTTAGAAACATTTCACACATTCCCACCTACATCTCAGATCAATGCTTCGTCAACTTGCAACTTTCTTTATCTTTGGAAGCATCCAACTCACGAAGTGCCTATTGGATCTTCAACAACACCCTCCTGAAAGATCCACATCACATAAGAAACACTCAAGCTTAAATAAATAACCTCACTCACTCGAAAGTGGATACAGAACCAATGACAACATGGTGGCCCACCTAAAATCCCAAATAAAATCCTTTACGCAGATCTACAGTCACTAGTAAAATCAACAGAGGAACATTAGAATTCGACAAATTATAAAACAGCTCACATACCTCCCAAAAGAAATCCCCGAATATCATTCAACTTTCTAAGCCATGCAACGACACGCAGAATTATCGGCAAAAGATGCCCTACTTCGATCGCGGCATATACAAATAAATCTTTCAGATGACCCCACAAAATATTTTTTCTCTTTGGAAAAAAAATGCCAGGCAGCAAACTCCATCTCTGCTATCAGACTTCAAGATGGCAGCATCACAGATGATTCAAGTAAAATCACTTCTAAAATCCTACAATACTACAAGAATGCATACAGCTCCACACCAACATGCCATACACGAAATACTGAAAGAAACAAAAAAAAATCTCTGCAACAGATCGGAACCACTTAGAAAACAAAATCACGCTAGATGAACTGAAAACTGCATACAAATCCTTGCCCAAGAACAAATCTCCCGCCTTCGATCGTCTCACGTCAAAGTTTTTCCAAGTTTTCTGGAATCAGCTCGGACCACCTCTCCTCAAAACACTGCAAGAAGCTTACCTTAACGGGCTCCCACAATCCGTCACGACCTCAGTAGCGCGATTGATACCGAAGAAGGGAGAGCACACGGATATCCGAAACTGGCGTCCAATCTCCCTAATCAATACCGATTGCAAAATCATTTCTAAGGTTATAGCAAACCAAATAAAGCCAACATTGCCTGAAGTTATTGGCCAACATCAAACGTACTCTGTCCCAGGAAGATCAATACATGAAAACCTCTATTTAACAAGAGATCTCATCGACATCGCGAACAACAAACATGAAAACCTAGCACTCGTCAGCCTTGATCAGCAGAAGGCTTTCGACAGGTATCGCACGAGTATCTTTCTGAAGTTCTGAAGGCATTTGACTATGGTCCTCTCATCATTGAAACAGTGCATATGATATACAGAGATGCACATGCCTGTTTAAAAATCAACAACAGGCTCACTCCCACTTTGTCATAGTCTCGAGGGATCAAGAAAGGATATCCTCTCTCTGGACAGTTATACGCACTGGCTATAGAACCCTTCTAAAAAAGAGTACACGACACCATCATCTCCAAACGAACTAGCATAATAGAGCCTCATCAAAAAATAACCTTATCAGCATATGCTGATGACTGATCACTGTAATAATCCGAAATGAAGAAGAAATGACAGTAACCGAGGAAGCACACAGACTATATGCACAAGCCTCAGGAGCCAAATTAAATTCTTCAAAAACTACTGGCTTGTGGTCAGGCAGATGGAAGGATAGAAATGATTCTCCGATCGAATGTACCTGGTCAAGAGAAGGAATACGATACTTGGTTGTGTACCTTGGCAACAGCAGAATATATAACACGCTGAACTGGACACAACTGCACAACCGTTTTTAACAGGTGCTAGGTAAATGGAGCAGTATTCGTTCCATGTCTTCACTTAGAGGAAGAGTACTGATAGTTAACCAGATGGCTACGAGTGCGTTATGGCGTACCCTCAAAGTACTCACACCCCCCTGAAGAATTTATTTATCCATCACATTCAAAAGGCAAGCAAACGTTTCCTCTGGAATAATACTAACCGGACATAATACTCTGAACTCTGCAAGCCGCTCAATAAGGGAGGTCAAGGCCTGATTTCCCTTGAAAAAACAAGATTACATCCTTCAGATAATCCTTCTCCTAAAGACACTTCAGTCCAGTCATGCTTAAGTAACACCTTCGATTACATCATGAAATCATCAACCCGTGGATTTACACTTTCCACAATCCTCCGAATGGACATTTCTGCACCATTTGCTCTTAAACAACCTCATTTTTACAAAGATGCTCTACAGCGGACAGAACTTCATCACATACTGACAGGATCAACAGAGTCAGCTGTACTATCAGAACCACTGTTTTCGAACGGAAACATAACAAGTCTCACAACTTGCCAGCCTTTCCTTTTTCCCTACATTGAACTGGGCAGGAATAAGAATCATAGGGGACCTCTTGACCCAGATGCTAAACTGGAAAACACTAACATGCCTACCATTAAAAAACTCCAAAATTGAAAAGCAATATCAAATGATGCAAGTTGCTATTAGAAAAGCCTTCTCAGATATCGGTACGCCTTAGAGAATTCGTATTTCTTCTAGAAACTGCGAGGAGTCTTCCTTTCTTCTTGCATCATCTGAAGTTTCACTTCCAATTCTTCCCTCCCACTACAAGAAAATATGCCACTTCCTCATATCAGTGCCTCCAACTTCGCCTTTCGTATATATTCATCCTTAACCCTCTCATTTACTAAGCTGCGCATGCGACCCAGTTTTCAGTGGGATCTTCCATATAAATCGAAGTGTGCCAAATCAGATTCCGACATACAGTGGGGGCTATGGCATAACAACTTGCCAACTCCTACTAAGCTCCACAAATTTCAGCTAAGACAACCGGTTTGTCTGGGATAAACTTTATATGAAATCAAATCCTTCTTAATTAGAAAAGAAAATAGAAAAGATAAATTTACCGTTACTTTGGAAATCTAAAATTTTCAAGAAGAAAGAGATATGCTTACTCTTTGAGAGCGTGATCAGGATGACCCATAAACTTGTAGTCAAATTTACATTTACAACATCAACGCCTGCGATCTTTCTCCAATAGATTTTTAAAGAAATTTCTGAATAACATAAAAATCTTTAATTCATTTTTCAGTTTATGAAATATAAAAAAGCGATAAATCTAGAAATCTTCAAGAAATTTCGAAAATTCTCTAGTTACCGTTTAATAATAATGGTGTTTTTTTTTGTTTTTTTTTGCAAATTATGCGGTGTGTAGAAATTTGAAACACATTACACTTCCCTCCTAAAAAAAAAAAAAAAAAAATGATGTTGCTGTTGTGTTATTAAACAACCATATGTTTCTATGTTGGGAAAAGAACCTAATGGACTGCACGTGTTGAGTAATGAGATACACAAACTAAAACAAATTAATAAAATTTAATATTACAGAATATTAAACCTGCATTATATTTTTGTAACTGTGAGAACGGTCTGCTATTTCCTCTTAATCTACACACCCTTGTGTGTGCCGCTGTGCTATACATGTTGAAAAGTGTAATAAATATGTGAATACTTGCTATATGGAAACCTTCGGAGGGTGATTGGAAATAATGAATTACTCGTCTGGTTGGATAAGTGGTTGGCGTGTCCATTCTCCATCAGGCTGTGGATTCAAATCAATCCCGCTGTGGGGCATAGATATTTGTGATTATCTTTATTGGGATCGAATGGGAGAAGATCATGGCCACGTGTACGTGTCAAATAATACCATGGCATCCAGAACACCTTCTGGAGCGAATCCCTCTGCTTTTCGTCATTAAATTTATTTATTAAATATATATATATATATATATATATATAATTAATAAAAATATTAAACTAAATACGTAGGTGATCCACAGTACTAATGTACGAAAACCTTGCGTGGATGGGAACCACATTAAAAAAAGCAAGTTGAGTCTCTCCTTTTAGTCATGGCTACAGTATTAAATTAATTGTACTGAAGGTTATTTTTTTTATCTCGTTCTCAACAAAAATTCATCAGAATTAATAACACCGAATATAATTAACAGGCATTAAAATACTTAAATAATTAAACTTCGATCATTATAATAGTTGCATTTAATGTAAAAATTATAATAGGTGTATAATCTATTTTGTGTATGATGACGTATATTACTAATTTTGATTTCAAGTAACAAAATTATGTTATCTATTAAAATATCTGATAATGCATATATGTCATTTCGAGTGACATATGCGATTATTATGGATATTGCGCTTTAAGAATAATTAGAGTAGCAGAGAAGAGGTTACTTACAAAATATTTATTTCAAAGAGAATAAGTATAAACTTTTATGAACTATAAGAATAATATTGAGTAAGAAGACAATTTGCCCATTTTTTTCTTTTTCTTTTAAATAAAAGTACAGCAAACATATTAGTTATACTCGCTCTCCTATCCAGATATTAAAAGAACACAAAGCTGAAAAGTTCGAGAGCTGCTTTGACTTGGGAGGAGTGAAGGTGATTAGTTTGATCTTATCTTCCACACCGTTTCTTAATTATGCTTTCTGTGTTAACTTTTGTGATATTAGGTACCATTCAACGCGAACATATTAATAACAAAGAGGACATCAGGGAGTTTCAACAGCACTTACCATTAAGACGTGAATGACGCCTTTAAAATGCGATGAAATTTCAAAGTATACGACAATCTGACAACTTCTGTTGAATGAGGGTTGAGGGTGTAAAGAAACATCTTACCTTGTCAAAGAAAGAGGTCACTTTTTTTTAAAAAAAATCAAAGATTAATTTATTATGATAACGTGTCGATATGAATCAACCCTCCAAACAATGCAACAAATTTTTAAAAAAAATTGAATGTATAAAAAAAGTGTAGAGTTTTTACAGATAAAGTTATTTCGAGTGACATATAATTATTGTGGATTTAAGAATAATTAGTCATCTCTTCAAATATAACTTCCCAGTCGTATACAGATGAAGAGATTGTCTTGAATCTTCAAACACAAAAATCAGCGATTTAAGTAGCAAATATGAGACCATTAAGTCTAAAATACTTATTCCATTTTAACGTCTGCATTTTCATTCAGCATATCCATATCCAGAATTTCATTCATTCATTCATTAAAGATTAATAAAAATTTTCTTCAGTATTCTCACTTTGTCCTCCTAATCGGTGATTTTAAATTAAAGATCGCAAAATCTTAACCAACCTTCGTGGAATTTTTTTGACAGTTTATCCCATTGTGAAAATCCTACATAGCATCTAATATTGCAGAGGTTGACCATACCACAAACCTGGTATACGTTAAAATAACAGTTCGTCACTTGCATTGGAGATTTTTTCATTTCTTGCGATCGAATGAGATCTGCTAAGCGGCTTTAACTACAAACCAATCAACTGTGGGCTACAAAATAATGTTCCAGTCTAAGACTATTCCTCCAAAGCCTTTCCGTTCAGTAAAGCTTTATTGGTTTAATCTTTTTAGTTTAGAGATTGAAATGTGGAGCGCAGAATATTTCTTTTTGTAGTTTAAAGGTGTAGTTTAAATTTACAACCGAACACAACTTGTAAGCCTTAGGCTCAATCTAAATGATGTCTGGGATGCAATTTAAATTTGCAATGAAAAGTTCTTTAAAATGTCGCTGTTATAAAAGAGTACAAAGAATCGTCATGTAATCCTACTACAATACATCGTATTCAGAATTGGAATTATTGAAAATTTACAATTCCTTATGCTAAAATAGGAGCATTAATTATATCTGAGGGATGCACACCCAATTATTCAAGCACTTTAACACGTCATAATTAAATCCTTATTGTTGGCTATCTGGATATAAGGCAAAAATAATAATTAGTGGAATTGCTTTTAAGCTCTACATTAAATATTTTTACACTATTAGATTAAGCAGCTTTCCAGCAATACCAGTGATGACTAATGCAATACCCATTATGTCATATTAGAACTGTTTAAATTTTCAATAAACAGCAAGGTATTCTTTCACATTTATTTTAGTATGGGGATTAAGAATTAAAAAAGAACAGTTTCTATTATAATAACAAGTCGTTACTAACGACTCGTTAGCTAAATGAAATATTTTAAATATTCTACAGAGATATCATTAATAAATGATACATCTGTAGAATCGTATACCTCAAGATCATTTAGCAGCCTTCCATTTCCTGTGTGAGCTCATTTTACCATCATGTTAACTGTTGTATCATCGTCTTTTTTAGCCTGAGAAAATTATTAATTCAAATAGTGAAATAAAGTAAAATGTAAACTTTTTGAATTATTGAGAAACTGAAAATCTGTCGGCATTAGATTTATAGATTAGACTTATTTGCAGTCGAAGTCCAGCCGGGTAAGACAATATGGCAGATGTATTTTTGTTTCAATTAGATTCGTAAGCATATTACAATTTCTTCATGTATACTGGATTTTCTTATGAATGACAAACACGAGTTTTCTGAAGGAATGAGGAAGTATACCTCTATAAGGTTATAAGGTTATCTAACTCAGATTCCATTTAAAGTGACCTGTAAATATTTCTTTTGAAATTTAAACTGTCTAATGAAAGGGAAGTCATTTTTTCCCCGCTGTGGTCGGAGAGGTTTAATGAACTTAGCAGCAGGACTGCTCTACCAAAATGCAGCAATATCTGAAGTGCCAAAGATAAAAAAAATGAGCATTCTGAATCCGAATATAACTTTGTGTATTCATATTTAAAAAAGAAAATCAGCCACATACAAGAAAGAATGCAAAACGAATATAATATCATGCCATTAGTGAGCAAGAAGATAGAAATAATAAAAAATGACAAACTTTATTACCATAATTATATATAATTGTATGTATACAGAATATCTACAATTAAATATATAATTAATATACTAATATACAATACAGAAATATACAAAGTATTATTATTATTTCATTTTCTGCTACCTGCAAAAATTCATTTCAAACTGTTAAGCAAATACATTCATATAAATGAACATAACAATAATTTTTCCAATAATATTAATGTAGAATTTTACATTTTACAAGTATATTTACGATGCTGTATTTAGAGTGCTATATTAGCAATAAGTAAAGTATTTTGTATTTTAATAATTTTTGTTCTGTATGAGGCATAATGCAATTGCATTACACGTGCAAGCTTGTGTCAAGAGCTTATCTGAGTGTGTATTATTAATCAATTACTGTATATTAATTGTTGCAATATTGACAGTACTTCAGACATATAAACTCCTACTCCTTACACCAGCATGGGAAACACACACACACACACACACACACACACACACACACACACACACACACACACACACACACACACACACACACACACACACACACACACACACACACACACACACACACACACACACACACACACACACGCACACACACACACACACACACACACACACACACACACACACACACACACACACACACACACACAAATTTCTCAGAATTATGTGAAAAATAAGAAATTTTCATAATCCCAGAAATTTCGGAGAAATTAAACTGAGTTCAAGTATTCTCGCCTAATTGTCGGCCATAATTTATATACGCATGCGATAATTCACTGCATCTGAATGCAGTGAATTAGCAGCTGAGCGTTTACGAACGACTTGTGTTATCATATTGTTTTGTGAAAATACAGTGGAGGATACTTTGGATATACGTGGTTGTTTGAGGGAAGATAAATGTAGTCAAGAACGACGAGAATATTCTTAAAATAACAGTTTACATTTGCAACGATATTTCCGGCGGTATAATAATTTGCATTCATATCGTCCAGTGCTCAAGGTAATAGATCCATCCGTCTTCATGTAATACGATCTCACCTTAATCTCCAATAGCTACGTCATCCGTGTATTTCTTATTGCTTCCGTCTTTCTTAAAAGAGCAGTACGCATATTTAAGTTGAACTCAATCACGAAGCGAATGAAAATGTGATAAATACTTTACTACTTAACCAAGGATTAGTAGTAAAGTATTTATTAAATAGGCACGTGTCTGGAGTAGATGAAATCCGACCTTTTCGTTTAAGTAAAGATTAATACAACTGAAAACGTATGTTAGAAGTTTTTTGACAGGCTCGGTATGAATTCAAAAATAAAGAGAAAGAAGAACGAAAAATGAGAAAGTGTCAGTCCCGCATGAGTAGCTAGCACTGTTCACACTACTCAAAAAGTCATCAACAATGTTTTTTATATATGTTTAAAAATTAATTAGTGCGAGCTGTATGAATAAGAAAAATGTCCCTTAAGAGGATAACTTAAGCACATTCAATCTATTTAGGTTAGAGATTGATTTCACAACTTCCTTCATCCGGTCATTCCATCAGAAAACGATTATTATTAATCTTTTTACTTTTCCCAAAGAAGTTTGTGTTTGGAGATGCATATTCGTTCCAGATTGTTCTGGCTCGTGTTGTTATTTCATATATTTGAGATGTTCCTCATGAAGAACAGCCACAGATCGTCCCCTTTGGCCAAAGTAGTATAGAGCACGGGCATAAATGCAGGGAATATGACAGTCCCACCAGGATAGGCCAAAAAATTCGAATTTATTAATCGGACAAAAAGTCACACTGAGAACAGTGGATTTAAGCAATTTCGAGATTTACACAATTACTCATTTGATTTAAGGTGTAGACACAGTTTCATAACTTCGGAAACTGACCGCGGAGAAATTTCATAAGAAACGTGTGTCTGTTTGTTATGAGGCACGTAAATTATATCAAATTCCACCAAGTAGAACCAACTAGAACAGTGAACCCTGTTATTCTATTCAGGTGCACCTGGCGCATTCTCCTTGTTGATTCTTCTAATCGAACCTAGTTTAATTTTTGAATTCATATTGAGTATACTCTTCCTACCTGAGCGAAATTTTATGCAATTAAACTAGTAATGTAAGTTTGTCTATTGCATTAATTTTCATTAAAATTTCTATTTACGTTTTAATCCGTCGATAGAACCTAGCTGCTACGGGACACATAATGTCACATGCACCTTCTTGGTCAAGCAAATGAGTAAACGTATTGTACTTCATTGTATAGGTCTTACGTTTTTAAATATTGTTTCTGGTATTATAGCAAGCAAGCGTAGAAAAATAGTTTCAATAAAACTAGTAAGAATGAAAGTTAAGTAGCCAAAAGTAATTTATTGTCTCCTTTATAAAATAGCACTTTTAAACAACTCTTTTTTTTCCCGCCTCACCATTACCGTCATCTAACACATTTTGCAAAATCATTTTATAGGGCAGTATAAATTTTTGTTAATCAAAAAGAAAAAATCATTTTATTAAAGGTGCTTCAATATCAGCCAGGGAACTCAAAGGAACCCATTCATCCGTATAGAGATTTTAGCATCGATAAGACACTTCAGTTGGCCTTAAGGCTTGCCGTATTTAGGCACAACTGGACATGAACGGTAAAGAACGCAGATGTTCTAAACAACCTTGACGTCTGCGGCCTCTTAAAGAAGCAGGAGACGAGGTAAGTAAACGCTAAATTTTCATTTAAGTTCATGAAAGTGTACTCTCAACACAGCGAGAAAAGCTAAGTTGTTTTCTAAGATGGCTCTACGGTTTCTTTCCTTTTTTTTTTTTAATTAATTGCCTTCGCTTCTTGTTTTATTTTTCTTCGAAGAAAACTAAGTCGATAAGTGGACAGCTGTAGAAAAATTAAACAAACTAAAAATTATCTAAAAGAAGAGTGAAAATAGAAAAGAAGTTGTGGACTTTCGTTCAACTCTTTGGAAATTCTCCAGTTGTTATGATGGGAAATGATGGCTTGAGAAAACGCTGTCTTCACGAAAGGGAAGAATTCTACGAAATTTAGTTCCGTTTGAAACAGATGAGACGGAATATTACGGCGTGTGGGTTCAGTTTATGTGAATTACGACGCTGAAATGAAACGCCACAAACAGTTACAACTGTCTGTGATGGTGGTGGTTATTGATCCTGAATTATTGTCTGAAATCCAAGACAATTGAAAGAAAGACAAGATAAGAAAAATTCACATAATCGAAGCAACCGTGAAGATCAAAGAAGCAGAAAAATGAAATATTCAATCAGCAACACGGGTTTAATAAATTATTCTTATTTCAGGCAACAGAAAATTTATTAATAAATAAAAAATAAAGAATCGCCTGCTTCAGAAATGTTTGATTTACTTTATTTTATTATAATTATTTTTACTTCATGAAATACTCTTATATTCTGAATTTTACTAAAAAAATCCGAAATTGAGCACCCACGGAAGGAATAGGAAAACATCATCCCCATTAAGTGGGTATTTCTAGGATGAAAGGAACTCCATTCCATTGTTCGTTGCCTCATTTAGCCACATAATGGAGATTCTGAAACAAAAATGAATTCATTTAAATGATAAATAGATAGACATCTTATTATTAGTAAAGCACTATATGTTCATTGCACTCAGAAGAAATTGCTTAATAGTTCTATAACTTACGTGCTTTGAGCCATAACATTTACACAGAATTCAACAATTTAACAAAGAAGTAACTGGTATCAAACAAATAAAAATTATTTTAAAACAATACAAAATCAATTAAAGCATGCTAATAAGAATGCGTTGAACCCAGCTGAAAAATGTAAAGTTCTATAGATGAACAAATTTCCAGTAGGATACGCCGTTAAAAAAGCAAATATCGAGATTTCTAGAGAAACAATGGCCACAAAACTTCCAATTTTTTTAATACTTCGCAACATTCCTTGCGATGTGATCATCACACAATACTGTAACCAAAACATTGAGAAAGTGGTATATTTTGGAGTAAACAATGCAGGTAGAATAGTGATTTATACGTAATATGTGGGGGTGTCAGAACCTCCGTAATTCACTCGGTATAGGAGAAGTCCTTTGGTGGAAAAGACTTGGATTCGATTCCCGTCCAAGCTTTATCTGGTCTCTTTCGACTAAAGGTGAGTTTGCCGATATCATACGGAGGTAGGGTTTTTTCATCCCGTAAACTCGGGTATTTTCTCCCTAGTTGGAGGCATAGGGCTAATCACCTTATTCTCGAGGTGGTTTCAAATTGTAATAGGCCATGCCTAATACGAACGTAACTGGCCCGTAGTCCTAATATACGTAGGAGGAAGAGGAGGATGTGGGGGTGTCAGTAGATAGGATACCAACAATACGCATGCATTCAACATCTCAGAGGTATAAACCTTTTTCAGATAACAAAAATACTCGAACATAATGTAGAAAATAATAGCCGTCAAACGTTCTAGTGTTCAACAGCTCGTTCAAAAACTAATTACGTTCATTTTACTTACAAGTATATTTCTGGGGAAAAAATGCTAAATGGAAAAAGAGTCCACTGCAGAATGGGGGGGGGGGAGAGCGATATACATACCCGCATACCATTATGTTATGAACAGTCCAGGACTTTTTTACTTGGTTTGAAATGTTTTAATAATATGCACATCGTAATAAAATGTTATTTTTCATAAAAACTAAATGACATTACTTCAAAATAAATTTAACCACTGTAAACTTCTGTCTAGTAGAAGAATGCGACTTACTAATTGCTTTAAATGAAAATCCACGAAATTAACTCGAATTTCTATCACAGAGTTTTGCCACGATAGAAAAATGACAATCCAAATTTTCTCTCATCTTTATTCCCTTTTTATTAATTTATCGTTCAAGACAGGCAGTAGCGTCCATGCTTCGTTGCCACGCTGTGTGCTGTCATTTAATGGATAATCAACGTAATTGCTACCAAGCAGTAAGTCTACGTGACTCAATTACAACCTTTAATTATCTCTTACTCATTAGCCCTTTTCACAGAATAGAAAAATAAAATAGTTTTGCTTTCATGCACTCAAATGAAGGCATATTGCAAATGTGTCTCTCAATTTAACACAGTATTAATTTTTTGTGCATCTTAATTGACAAATACTGGAACGGTATTCATTTATTTCCAGTGTTTTGTTTTTCTGATTAATTATTGCACTGTTATCACTTAACAAATATTTTGTAACATTTTATCATGCACGTAACGAAACTCAATTCATTAATTACGCAGCAAGTTCGTCCAGCTAACGATCAACAGAGTGCGCTCAACAATTGAAAGAGCAAACTGCATATTTGTGGCTAGTACATACTCTAAACTGTCAAGTGTGGAATTAGTAATTCCACACCAGTAGAACACGAAGATGATAAAGTAAAAGAAATTCTAGCAAGTTAAAGAAGTCGCATTTCTACGAAATTCGATTCTGCTTGCCAATGCTTCTGACGTCAATCCATCTCATTTAACATCTGCTTATGACTAGTGCCGTTCTTGAGAAGAAGGGAAAAAGAATTCCTTGACCTTTTTGATAGTAAGCAAGCTCTGCTGTGTAACTGTCAAGAAGTACACAAGGAATCCGGATTGTAAGCCTTTCTCCACTTATCCGTAGAGGGGTTGTAATTTCCTTTAATTCGATTAAGTTCCTCCTGTCACCATCAAGGCCGAAGAAGAACATCTTCATCAATTTGCAGAGAAAGAACTGGAGGAGACATAAAAATGGTTTCATATTTGGAAGAATATGAAAACAGAGAGAGAGATGTGCTTTTCTAACTATCTCATTTCACGATTTACATGCTGGACAAAATAAATAAATTAATTAATAAAAACTTGGATTAATTTTATTTGGCATGCAGCTAAGATTAACGAAATTTTTTCTGTAATTAATCTTAGAAATATTTCATGAATTGAAAAAGCTACAGATTATTAATCAGGAATAAATGTAACAGCTGGTCGACTTTATTGAATTTTAAAAGGGAAGTTATTTCTGAATTATTTATGAAACCTTGCTACCTGATTTTCTCTGTTAGGAAATGCATAACTCAAATTGTAACTAATTATTTATCAGAAGATATAATTTCTTTAAAAATTACTGAAGCATTTTTCGCTTCTCAAAATAACTTCTCGTACAATACAGTTCCTTTGTGTGAAAATAAACGTGCTGAGTGACAGCCCAAACCATATTAATAACTGCCACACAGGAACAGCGAAATAACTTCTTCAGATGTCTCTACATACCAACAGAAAAACTGAGTGATGGCATTTGTAGTTCATTACTCGCAACACGCCCCTCTGGTATTAAGCAATCCCAATAAATGTTGCCTATCCTGAGCTACGCACGAGTGTTCGGAATGGAAATTATTTCTGCGAGAATTGAAATAATGAGGTGCTCACTGCATGGTTGATGTACATTACAGAAGGTTAGTTGGCATACACATCAAGAATGTACGAGAAGGCTTATAGCAATCGCTGGTTGTATGGTTATCCTTCCATTGCCAGAGTCTAATATAAGCAGAAGCAATTCTGAATGCTGTTTCTATTCAAATGAGGCACATAGAGTTCTTATTTAACTCAATATCGCCAGTAAATTAGATACTCGTGGCAGCCCACCGAAATAAGCATCGCGTGCGTTGTTCGAGAAAATTACCAAATACGTCATACATATGACAGATGTTCAGATTTACCTACAAGTAATTTCCCAGTTTAGATTACACTAATTAGTTTGAGCAAATGATATTTAGTCATTTTGCAGATATTTAGTAAAATCCAGTTCGTGATATCGTTTTAAAGAAAACCATAAGGAATCCCATTCTTACATTATCAGAATAAAAAAAAAGCATTTACTTATTCTTAATCAGCTGTCTTCCTGTCCATCGTTAAACATGACGGACAACGGTAATCCAAGTTTGTGATGCTGACATCCACAATATTTCGATATATATTACAGAAAGATGTCGGTGCAGTTATTACTGAAGATGTTTAATATTCTTTCATTGCCACACAAAGACTTCCTTTTTTTTTTTTTTTGGCTGGTTTCCATGTAGCTGGTTGACAGGTTTCGCGAAGTTTACTCGGTAGATTTTCGTTATAAGAAATAATAAATAAATCAGCGATCGTCAAAACATCTTCTAGACACCGTTCCCATTATAGGAGAGATATAATGTTATATAGCGAGCAATAAGAACACGTACTAGACATATGTCCCAGTACCACTGTAATAAAATAAATTAATTTCTCTAAAAATAAAAAAATAAAAATAAAAAAATGTAAAAGAGATGAGTTAAAAAAGATAGAGTGCCACATTATTTTTGAAAATTCTTTGCGATTTCTTGATTTCCAAAATTATTTCGCAACTTTGACCTTTCCCGAGAAAATTTTTTTTGTATGACTTAAAATACTCCCGTTTATGATTTCATTTACATGAAAAAGAGAAAAAAAATTCTCTTTAAGTGTGGATGGTATCAAAGCATGTACTGTTCATCTTATACATATATTTATTTATTTATAAAAATATTGAATGACTAGAATCGAAATAAAAATTTATGGAGGTGTGGTTTCAAAGAAGTCAAATTACTTTGTGTTTTTTTAAGGGCTTCGAATTTTTTAATAAGTTTCAATTTATTGTCATTTTGAATTTTGTCGACCTTGAGATTCACTTCTCACTCTAATAAGATTCCAACTGTCACTACCTAGAGATTGTTCAATTTCCTGAGCTAACGTGGTTTTTTTTTGCTAAATAAAAGAGCGAGAGTTCGTTTTGTATCAAATATCCTCTCGGCGAGATCTAACTTTGCACTATGATAAATCCTTTTAGCTCGTTCAGTTTTAATGTTTTCTTTAAAGGAAATAAACTTAGGAAACACATGGAATTTACAGCGCTTAAGAAACACTAACCTGTTGATGTTCAGGGTTATCCTCTTCAATGTTTTCAGGAAATCCTTTATTATTAAGAGTAGCCTCGTCATAATTAGGACTAGAGATGTATGAAGATTGATTTACTCGGTTGTTGTACATTTTTATAAAAAGATTGATTTTTTTATAAAATGTACAACAACCGAGTAAATCAATCTTACATATATATATATATATATTGATCCCATACATGAGAGTTCGAAAGATCTATCAGCACATCAATACTGCGTGGGGACTGTAGTTGAGAACTGAGATAGAACGTTGTTAATTTTTTCTTTCTTTTCTTCTTCTTTGGAAGAGTTGTAGATTGTAGTTCTTTGGGGCATACTTCAGGAGGAAAGTAGTTGCACAGTAAGGGGATGACGGCCAGCTGCTATTATTGTATTAACGGATGCAACAAAAAGAAGAACAATGATTGTCACCAATTCAGGAGAAGCAATGACATCCCCGTATATCTATAGACTAGACATTGTGTTCGTGAGATAGAAGCTGTCGTGAATCTGTAATAGAGGGATCATCTATGAGACGAACTGCTCTCTTCTGGACAGCGTCAAGGATTTTTAGAAAGACTTTAGATGCAAAACCCAAAATACGTGAGCAGAATTCTAAAAATGGCAGGATTTGAGATTTGTATATAGTGAAGAATGGGTTGGATGAAGCGGCTAAAACAGGAAATGAGATGTACAAAACTGGGAAGGCCAGTTAATCTGGATGACGCTTTCTTTTGTGTGCCAGTTAATATTTGAAGGTATATAATATGAATAGTTAAAATTAAAACTGTGATTATTTGAATTTAAACTTCTGAAGCAGTCTGTTTTTCAGTTCAATTTCGCGTATGTTCATCTTAAATATATATATATATATTTAAATTTTGTTTTTAAAATAAATTTGTGAAAATAAAAATGTTCACACACACACACACACACACACACACACACACACACACACACACACACACACACACACACACACACACTAAAATCATTCTAATAAAAAGTAAACACATTTTAGCTGCTGTTCTGAAAAGAACTAATTATCTATCATATTACGAAGTCTCTTTAAATAGATATTCCCTCTATTTTGAGCTTATTTATTTATCTAATGTGCTGTCAAGCGTCCTAATTAATTTCTCAGATGCCACTGTTCACATAGCAAATAATCGCTTAACAAACACACACAAAGAAAACGCTGATGGATCTAATAAATCATTCACAATCCTGATATCCTTTTAACTCTCTCAACTGCATCATAATCACCCACAGAAACCGGGGACCTGACCTGCTCACAATAGTCCAACTGAGATCTTATCAAGTCTTTGTAAAGAGTCAAAATTACTTCCTTATTTATATACGTCTCGCCAAGGTTCTTAACAGCATTTTCAATGTTCGTTTCAGCATCTGGCCCTTGAACTTCAATTTCCTATCTGCGAACACAACACTATCCCTAGCCTAATCAGTTTCTTGTAGCATAATCCCACCAATATAATACGACGTTGGATATCTACTCACACCCCCCGTGAATGACTTCACATTTATTAACATTCAACTGACGACTATTTTCACATGTCCACAATTCCACTCAAGTTACAACCAACTTCCTGCGAAATATCCAGACTGAAAAAAAGAAGGGGGGATAACAAGTCTCATCATAAATGAGCAAATAATCACTAGGATACTAATTTCTAAATCATTCTGCAAGCACTGCGTATCGTCAGCACTACTGATTATCCTACCTATCTTTGTATCATCTGCAAATAGCTCTATGTCGACTGCCAATCCTTCCCAATGTCATTAATGTACAGATTTAATAACAATGGAATAACATTATAAAAATATTCTTTGCTTACATTTTGAAAGAAGCAAAATTTATTACGATAAGATATTTCAGAGAATCAAAATAAATAATTTAATAAATTTAGATTTCATGTTAACTTAAATCTGCCTAACATTTCAAAATGGTCTTATTTCATAGTTAATGAAATAAGAATCATTAAGAAGATTAAAGTACTTTCATAGCTTAGTCAGTGGCTCTCTCGGCTTAAAAATCTGGGTTTTCGAATCCCATCTTTTAAACGAAAAATTTGCATAAGTTGTTTTCAGCTGATAACAAATTATGCAGAGGTAGAAGGGTATTTTCCCTTCTGGTAACGCGGGGGTTATTCCTCTATTTCCATGACAAAACAAAGTCGAATAGCCAGAGAATGCACAACTGAAACAGACAATGAATAGATGATTATCCACGTTATTATTAATAAAATTAGATTTAAGTTAATGTAAGAATATACGAGTTTATTGACCCTATTATTTAAATATTGAAACAGAAGAAAAGAGAACTGAGATATTAAAAAGTGCTTCAGACAACAGTAAAACTAGTATAAGTTGGAAGAAATAAAGCAGAGATTAGTGTGCCTCCACAGCACTAAAAATAGCAAACAATCCGAAGATCATCAAGTTACAACCAACTTCCTGCGAAATATCCAGACTGACAGAAAAAAGGGATAATAACAAGTCACATCAAAAATGAGCAAATAATCACTAGGATACTAATCTGTAAAGAAACTCATTAGATATTTCCTTAACAATGTTAATTCTTTAAAAAAAAAATGATTAGGTACAAGCGACAAAGAAAATTAATTTCTTCTTTCCGGACCATTAGACGATTCGTGAAAACCCACATAAAGAATGATATTTTTGCTTCAACAAATTTTACTTTGGTAAGGAATTATAAGCTTGCTCTAATTAACCCAACAGTAATGACAATAATTAATGCTTCATTTTGAGGTAATTTTATTGATTCATCAAAAGAACTATGTGCAAGATGCTTCCGTGAAGAAATGTGCCAACGTGAAAATTTACAGGCGTCAACCAATAACATTGCTCTCTTTAACGACTGCGTACTCGAGTGAATGTTTATAGCTTGAAGATATGTTTGTTAAATGCTGATTGATCTAGTGTGATCACTGGAGATTAAAATTATTCAAATTATTATGTTTATATTAAGCACAGGAGACGCGGTTTAAATTTTCTAAATTTCTCCGAAAATAATTCCATAAAATTTCTGTATTCTCTGTATTCCGGAATTCGCTCTCTTTTTTCCCCTTTCTTATTCTATCGGATAATGGACAGCATAAACCACATGAACGTGGCTTAAAATTCCAATACACTCCATTTTAGATTCCATAGTTTTGTTCGCATTATTATATAAAGAAAGCAGCTGCTGTTGTTTGCTGTTTCGGCTAAGACGGATGTGACATTTTCTCTCCATGAATATACCAAATAATTGAAACAACAAGAATGAGATAACACATAGTTAAATCACGTCATAAAAGCGTAATTCAACTTCATTTTTTTTAACGATGAAATTTTATATTAGCCAGTTAATGCGAGTTGAAAATAAACAATTGAATACGCTAGTTGCTCTTGTTACAGGCGTATTTTTTCCGTTTTAAGGATATCTGTGACATAAGACTGAATGATATATGCACGTAAACACAAGAAAGATATATGCACGTAAACACAAGAAAGATATTTACTTAACCAAATATTTCGGTCTGGAAATAGCAGACCATCCTCGGTGGTATTACAAAAACAGTTAAAAAAATACAAGCTAGAATACTAACAATACATCGTTAAAAATAGAACACGCCGTGTGATGTTATATCACTAAGTATTAAGTATAAAAGAATATTTTGAAGTAGAGACGTGAGTGGAAAAAAAATTAATGAGTAACCTTGATTAGACTTTCCCAGATTTTTGATATAGATATACAGTCATTACGATTCAGGTTAGGACGATGGAGCAAGGCCTCCACGACCAAAAGATGCTGTAGTCAGTTTCAATCCCGTGTTGAGCCAATCTAATCTCCGGTATTTCAGAACCTATTGCAAAAATTTTAAAGAAATATGATTTAACAACTACGTATTCACCTATTAACAAATTGTCTTCCCATTTTCCTTCTCCTAAAGACAAACGCTCAACTTTATCTCTTCCTGGAGTTTATCAAATTCCTTGCAACTGTGATCTCTCCTATTTTGGACAGACTGGACGTTCTCTTGAAAAAAGAATCCAAGCACATCAATCCTCCATTCTTCTCACCAGCAAAGTCTGGATTGGCTCAACATGGGATTGAAACTGACCACAGCATCTTTTGGTCCAGGACTCGCCTCTTACATAGATCCCATTATAGGTTCGAACGTTTGTTCAAGGAAAGCGTGAAGGCCTTGCTCCATCGTCCCAACCTGAATCGTAATGACTGTATATCTATATGGGAAAGGCTAATCAAGATTACTCATTAATTTTTTTTTTCCAATCATGTCTCTACTTCAAAATATTCCGTTTTATACTTAATACTTAGTGATATAACATCACGCGGCGTGTTCTATTTTTAACGATCGATTGTTAGTATTCTAGCTTGTATTTTTTTAAAAATGTTCTTCTAATACCACTGAGGATGGTCTGCTATTTCCAGACCGAAATATTTGGTTAAGTAAATATCTTTCTTGTGTTTACGTGCATATATCATTCAGGCGTAGTTTTGTTTCTGGTGCTTTAGCGCGACTTAGTTTATTATTCGTTTTTACTATGGATCACTCAGCAAGTGGATAGCAGAAAGAAGCATCTTACTTTATTATTACTTTAATTATTTTTTTTAAAGCGTGAGTTGATAATATAGACGAGCAGTAACGATGAGTTATTACCTGTTTTAGATTAATGCAGAGAATATCAGTGCATTGACAAGATATGGAAAATCAATATCTGCCACAAAAAAAAGTCCCCTTTACTTCGGAAATGAACGTTCGCAAACAGCTTTGAAAAATGCGATCGGATTCCGAAAGAAAATTTTATGTAGTAATGGAAAACATAAAATAAACAAGACAAATAAGTGAACTGTAGCAACTAAATTTCACAATTTGCCATTCACAGAGGCTACAATAGTAATAAATGTTTATAATGCATGATTTTCATCGAGTGGTTAACATTACCCGTCAATTTCGCAACTGAAACAATGAAATTCTCATTTCAGCAAATCTCATTGAACTGATAGTAATCTGAGATGTGGTTTATATCTGAATGGATGTTACTGCCATAAAATACTACTACTACTACTACTACTACTACTACTAATAATAATAATAATAATAATAACAATAATAATAAAGATATGCAGTGAATAATTTTGACCGGATATTTTGTTTAGGTATAATCTCTTAGCATGTAATGCGACTTCATATAACCGTTGGGAAAACAAAACTGTAACTCATTCTTGGTATCTCGAGGTGTATCCCAAGCATGAAAAAAAAAAAAAAATTAAAAACTGGGTACATTGGGGAGTGGAGACGATCCGAGACAGGGATAAAATCCTAGCACGTAAGACCATTTTCTGGGCGAAGTATTCCTCGCGAGAATGTTTCCCGCTATAGAAAAACGGAAATCGATCGCTCAATTTCAGGCTCTGAAACATGAGAACGGATCTGCAAGCACCTATTTGAGCGACTCAGCATTCTCCCTAAGGACGGGTGTTCTATTTACTGCTTTTTCAGTTTCACATCGTGATTGCAATTATGAGAGAAATTCGAGCAAAATCACAGAATAGGCAAATTCTACGGTTATTTGGCCAAGTACAGATAAGCGGAATTGGAAAAAGAGTGACGCGACCCTGCATTTGTACGGTTTTCATATTGAAGAATGTGAACGAAGAACATTGCTGCCAGTTGTGTCGTTCGTCCTATTGCATGCTCGGACACTTCTTCTGTTCGTCCCGGTTGTAGTCTGCTATTAAGTGAGGTATCGTAAACCGTTGGTTATCTTTTACAGCACGTGCCAAGCGACATAGATCTCGACTGTAAACTAGTGAATATCTCTCATCAGTGGTTGATAGTCCAATTATCTACAACAGTCCACAACGGGCTGTTGTAGGTTACTGAGGTGCTGGCACCTGCCTTCCTCGCACCAATTACCATTCCCTGCTCAAAGTCTGATAAGCCCTTGCCTTTTCCAATTGCATTGGATTCTTACTCACAAACTGATACATGTTGCCCATGCAGTGCATATGATTGCTACGTCGTGTTTTTATGAGAATGCAGAATACTCACCTCTTTGTGCTGTGGGACACATCCATTCTAGGCGGGAGGGACAGTCATAATGTTTTGGTTCATGAGTACATACATAATGTCACTTTTAAAGTGACATTATTCATTTATTCATTTTTTCCGAAATTTGTTATTTTTATTTTCATAATAAGTGTCATTTTTTGTGTAGATCAAATGATGAAATTGTCTTTTGAAGCTAGTTCTCCGATAAGAATGATGTAGGCATTTGAGTATTATTCAAATACATCAATAAAAAGCTGCTGAGCAAACGAAAAGGAAGGTTTCAGTAAGCATATTCTCACCACCTTATCAACAACTAATTTTTAAAAGAAATTAGCGAAACACTCAAAATCACCCAAACACCAGAATGCATGTAATACTGTTCTGAAACAGTACTGATGTTTTATCGATTTGCTTTTACTGATGAAAACAGAATCATAATTAGCTAAATTATTTCTTAAATTTTCAAGAATTCATTTCGTAAAGGAACTTGCACAAAGGAAGCATTTTGAAGTATTGAATACTATTTTGATCAAGGGCCGCAGTTAAGATTTCTGTGGATCCTAAGCTATAACTGCTGAAAGACTCCTCTACTGAGTAAATTTTGGGATATGTATACCGAGACAGAAGTAATGTGAGATCCTAAGTTGTAGCTTATCTATCTTATGTGCGTAATTGTGGTTGTTTACTGCAGATACTAAGAGACATTTTCTTTCATGTATAAAAAATAAATCATCCAATGTCACTGTGTTTTCATGCTGCATTATAAAAAGCTATATTAATATAATAAAGATATACAACGCATTTGCAAATTTCATAAATGCAATTTATAAATTCGCTACTTAATATATATGTTTGCTTTGATGCGATATATTTAATTGCGTGCGCTAGGCAGACACCCTTAGCATTGTGCATCTTATGGGGATATGCAAGTCGGTGAATATTGAGAATGGCACCTTTTTTCTCTGGTTTTCATAAACTTTTATACACAAGTAAAATAAAATAAAAAAACCTATGCATCGCTGTTTACGGTTTTGATGTGTTACAGTTTTAATAGCTTTCGAATTCTTTGAAATCGTTAATTTCAAATTTTAATTTGAGAAGCTACTGGTCGTAACTAACCTGATAAAAATTTATTACAATAAATCATCTTATATTAGTTGATAGTTTAAATGAACTATATGAAATATTATCAAACATAAGATTATTCTTCTCTTTATCATTTATTTCAGGTACTCTAACACAGGAGTAACGTCTGAGTAGTCCTGAGGAAGCTGAAGGATGTAAACAATGGAGAAATATAACGCTGATAAATACAGAGCATCACATAATTTCCAAAATTATCATGAGAAAAATACAGAAATATTAGCAGAAGCTTGTATCTCCTGCTTGTATATGTAGAGTAAAAGGAACAAATATGATAGATGCCATAACACACTTAAGATGCACACATGAACACTCTCAGTTGACCAACAGATGATGCATAAGTTTAGACACAGAAGGAGTAATTGGTATAGCGAGTACATCTTTGAAGTAGTAAAAGGAATAGGTTTTTTGCAAACTTCAAGAGATGTTGAATGTTTTTCATGAGATTTAGAATACGTATAATCATAAATAAAAACACTACGCACCTTTCCAAATCAACTGTTCTGTGCGACAAGAAAACTCTCCCTCCCTTCGTATTAGCACTTGAACCACTAACTAGGCAATAAATACGCTGTTCATGTACTCACCCGAGAGAGAGAGAGAGAGAGAGAGAGAAACGAATGGATTCCTTCTGAAAGTATAAGCTTTTAAGTCAGGTATGACAAAAATCTCACCGTACTGTAAGCTCTCCACCTGCAAGTCAAACCTCCTAGAAATCATTTCTCATCAAACTAACCAAGACCTAGATAACTAAGCAGTAGATCCAGTCGATGCCCGGAACTTCGCCTTCAACGTATCAGCCGACGAATGGCGGTTTTTACATATTATCCTCCGTAGCACCCCAAGGTCATCAGCGAATGTGGTGGGTTGTCCGCTGCTGCTAGCACTTTGCTGGTTTGTCAACAATTTGCCACACAGATAGGCCCACAACATGGCACCCTATTACATCGCCTCTTTCAATCTCCGTCAGTTCCCTTCCATTTGCCATTTTGCCCAGTTACACTGAACTGGAGTATCATATTCCTTCAGTTTATACAAGCTACAAATACGTGACTTGTTACAAGGCACAATGCGCTTTACCCACGTGGGGTGCCTGTTGATTTCTTTCCAAGAAATGTATTTTCTATTGTGTACTGAATGAATCAGGGGGAAGAGAGAGACTGGAGAAACAGAATAACTGAATGTTATCCAATATTTGTTCTCATTAATTCAGTGTATCATTAAAACAAGAGGTGGGGGTTGAGGTTGTGGAATGGAAGTTAAAACCAAAATTGCGATAAGACGAAATAAAACGAATAATTGCGATAAGAATCTAAACACACCGAAATTTGTTTAGTCTTCAGGAAATAAGTAAATTTGAGTCTGAAGAGAAATGTAACACATTATTCAAATACACAGCATTCTAGAAAAGTAATTCGACTGCTTACCTAAAAACTTAACTGAAATTCACTGGAATGTGAAATCAGATACCTCTTCAAGAATTGCGAAAGTACTTCCTATGAAATTCTGGAAACGCTACTGGTTGCTTGTTGAATACAAAATCAGAAGGGAAGTGGCAGAAAAACCTGTGACAGAACAGAATAGAATACAAAGTATGCTAATAAATATCCAAACAAAAAAAAATGCATAATTAGATGCAGTTCTAATTATGCATTCTCAGGAAGAAGGTGAGGGAAATTGTAATTAAAGGTTGAAGTTTGTTACTGTTTTTATCGTGGTCATGTAATAAAGTATTCTGATTTCGTAGTGCTGTTATCATATGGTGTTAATTTGCTGAAAATTATACAAAAAAGCAACTTATTCTTCATGATGCGAGCTGAATTTTAAAGCAACTGAGAATACTTCTTTAGTTAGAATATTGTGTTAAATAAAATGTAATATCCTCATTACTGTTCGGAAATAAGTTTTATGCTTATATTAACTTAGAGGGCTGATATCGATTTAGAAACGTACGCAGTAATGATTCTTGAGATTATATATTTTAAAACCTTGAGAAGATCATCCATCTAATTAATATATGAGCCAGTAAATATATTAGCCATTGATGATGCCAAATCATAAAGCTCTCACTAACACTGGCATGTTGCAATGATTGAGAGCGCCTTGACGCTAATATTATTTGCACATTGTTTATATGTTTATATTATGGTAGAGTAGATTATTTTATCTACTCTACCATCCCAGCTTATGAGAAATTTTACCCAGAAAACAATGAAAGATTTCTCATGCTTTATAGTGAATATTTACGTCTTCGATGTCTCGAAGAATGATGCTTAAATTTTCATTAAATTCCAAAGATGATTACACTTGAGTGATTTACATGATGATAATTCCAATACCTTTTTTAGACATCAATGCAAAAACGGGAAGAGGAATCCATTGCTGGAAACAAAAGATATTACACTAATAGCATGTAGATTGTGTCCATCGAACTGGCTAATACTGGGATATTATTATACATCACACTAAACTATTCAAAGAGAATATCAATACAAGCCTGGAGACAAATCACAAACACGACTGACACGAGGAGATTTGAAATTTCCTAAAAGGATAATTTTGGTGAGACTCAAAGGATCAGAAGATGGAAAATTCATGACGAAAACAATGTGGGGCTAAAACAGTGTAGCTATTCCCTTTGGGGAATGTACTGCTGTAAATAGATTTATTAAAAAAACACTGGAAAAGCATTACTAGATTTGAGGCTATGCAGCTTTTATTTATTAATATAGCTTTCGTAGTGTTGGGGAAATGACTTGGAGAAATTCTTAATAGTAAGAAACTGGATCCGAGTTGTATCCACTTTCCAAGATTTTATATGCAGTTCTTCTGTCATGTAAGAGAAGGAATTTTTAATACACAAAATCGATCATTTTATGGCGGGTTATGGTTATTAAAATCATATTACGTATACGCAATTCTGTGTCCAGAGCGGACGCTATCCTTCGAATCGGTCAAATAAAATACGCTTAGGGATAAATCAATACATTCTGTAAAAATCACGTAGCATTTTCTTTTTCGTACTTAGTGCTACATATGTTTCTGGAACTTGCGGCAAATATTTCAAAGCAACATCACACGATTTTCAGGTGAAAGTCATTTCACCTGAAATGACTTTCGTGACTTTTCTGAAAAGACTTAAGGTAGTTTTTACAAGAATGGAAAGTTTACGTTTTTCGTTTTAGCACAGTTGTTGTTGTGTTTGTATTTCTCTGACTCTGAATTTTCTAACCAAACTGATTGAAGAAAGCCTACTTAACCGTCTACTGGAGCATTACGACTGATATCGGAATCAGGATTTATGAACCGTTTTAACTTGATCACTAATTTTGTTTACTATTATAGTCTTACAGAAGAGATCCAGTTCTCTGATTGCAAAATATATCACCATACTCTGGTGATATCATTGCTATACAGTGAAAAGTACAGCATTGAAAATTCTAGATAAAAATTTCCAAGGATGTACGTTTGCTGGTTCATTCCACTGTACTTACTTTAGTATAGATGCAGTTGAGGCAACCGGAATGCTTCCCGCTATAAAAATCACATCACGGACAGCTGAAGGCAGAACAGGATAAGATAACAGACAGAGATGATATTGAAACAAATCAGTAAGAGAGAGAGAGAGGCAGAAAGCTTAATCACAGAAAACTAAGGGCAGTTGTAATTCATTTACTAAGTTGTGAATGTATATGGATCCACCATGATGTATCTTAGGTACATCATGGTGGATCAAATAGATGAAATGCGTAGAATTAGTGGAATATGTAGAATTGGTAGAATTAGTATAAGTAGAATTAGAATAATTCTACAAATAATTAGAATTAGTCTTATACATTTCCTCCTCTTTTCGAAATGTAGCGATGTGAAGAGGATAGATATTTCAGTGTCTTCATCATTAGAAAATCGGTGATTTTCAATCAGAGAAAAAAAAACGACCTGTGGTAAAGATTATGAAGAGGTGTTAATTAAAGTTTTTTATGTTCAGAACTAAAGTGTTAATTCTGAAGATAATTATGTTCAGAATGCTGATATGAATATTTTATCGATTCGATACAAGATATATAGGAACTAATGATTTTGCATGCAGTTGTGGTTAATGAATTTCAGCTTGCCCTATCGAATGAGTATTATCAGAAAACGTTTCTTCCTTCATGATTGCCATTTTAAAGAATATTTACTTTTTCACAATTGTGTTTAGGTTTGGAATTACTGATCCTTTACTATACAAACAAAAAAAAACACAAAAATAAAAAATATTGATTATTGATTATTGATTATTACATGCAATATTGATTATTTTTTTATAGACCGAACATTTAGTACGACGTTTGTCCCTTTCTTTTTCTGTATCCTTTGTTTTTTCTTTTTCGTAATTTTCGAATTTATTATACATCTGTTGGTACGTTTATAAACAGATTATTTATTTAAAATCTGTCTAGATTATAAATTACAGAGGTTTATAGATTTTTCTTGTATTCATAAAAACACTGGTTCAATTTCTGAAGATCACAGCTGCAAATTCAGACGAACCAGCTTGTGGCAATTTGAATAACTGACGATTTCGAATAGAAAGCGGGTACGCATTCAAATTTTCGAATCGCGGTCAAACGGACTCACTTGTAGCACTGAACAGGATAAAAGGCAAAAGGCTGCTTTAAGAGAATTGTATGTGAATTGTATCTTTTCGTGAAGGAATAAAGTCGCAAACTTGGATGTTTTATAATGTCTCAAAGACATCATCTATATGATTTCACGCGGGGAAGAATTGTTGGAAAGATTGAAGAAGGCCGCAGAATTACTGACATTGCCGGAGAGTTTGGAATCTTACCTACCATTGTCTTCAGGCTTTATACAAGGTTTCAGACAATTGGAATATGTTCCATACGTTTGCTAAGAGGTCGCTCTTGCTCTACTACTGAGCATGAAGACAGGTTTTGGTTATAACAGTCATACCTAATAGACGTATTACGGCAGGTCAGCATGCAAGTCTGCTGCCAAGTACAGGTATGCGGATATCTCAACAAAATGTGCCAAGACGTTTGCGACAAGTAGGCCTAATATGTCGAAAGCCCTGTAGTCTGCGTCCCTTTATCCACAGCGCATCGTAGAGTACGTTTTCAGTGCGATATCGATAAAAATTGGACAGGAAACCAATGAGCTAATGTACTCTTTACAGATGAGAGTCGTTTCGGTTTTTCCTCAGATTCTAGACGACACGTGATCTGGTGTGAAAGCGGTACTGCTTTTCATCGCGAAAATGTTCTTGAAAAGGATGGAAACGGCAGTGCTGGGGATCTGATGTGGGGAGGTATTATGCTTAATGGACATACTAATCTATAATTACTGGAAAAGGGACTGTGACTGGTGAACGATATTGCAACTAAGTTCTTCAACGTCAGGTTGGTTTGATTGTTCCTTGGTACTGTAGGCGAAGAATTCATTTTTATGGATTGCAATTCTACACCACATCGTACATGAGTTGTAGAAATACTTCTGAAGACCGAGGATGTTAATTGAATCGAGTGGCCAGCACGCTTCCCAGATCTCAACCCCAACATACGATTGGGACGCAATAGGGAGACGCATTACTGCTCGAAATCCTCCCCCCCCCGCCAGAAAACAAAAAAAGGCCTTATCCTTACTCTGAGTGGGCCACTTTGCCTGAAGAACTCCTTGGTGCTAAGCATGGTACGATGTGGTGATGAATATGTCCACCCCGAAATGTGAATCGCAGTTCGGGGTGGACATATTCCATAATGAATTATTCTCTCCGCATAGTTTTCTGTAAGCACTGTACATTAATTCCTTAACCATGTCCTTAGGAAATTTGTAACTTTCGCCAAAAACGATTGCAATTTAATTTGTACGAAATTTATAACACATTTTTTTCTGTAATATAATTTATTAGTATGTTGTCAATAAAGTTACGTCCACATTGGGCTGTATTCATGAAAACAAATTCAGATACAGTTTCATATTTATATTTATTAAAACAAATAAATGTTTATTTATTCCTTAGTTTATCTATTTATGTTTATAAACGTGTTCTCCATAGAGGAAATTAAATGAAGGTTTGCTAAACCACAGAAATATTGGTCATCATTGATGTACCGTTTCTGCAAAATGAATTGCCGTTATTACACTACTCGATAATATTAACAAAAAGAGATTGGACCATGCGTGATGTACGTGTATCTACAAGATTCTGTTGCAACAAATCTCGTTCATCCAGCAGAGCAGACTTTAGCTCACCAGTTAATTCCGGCGCTGACTGTCAGTGTGCAATGTAATATCCAAGGGTATCGCCAGGATTTTTTCTAACAGTCTGGTGATTGTGCTGGCCACAGCGATCGTTGGCTTGAAAACTTACATATTTCGTTAGAGCGGAGGTTACAGATTTATTTAAATTATAAATAAAACATTTTTAAAAAATGATTATCCATCTATTACCCTAACGTACCATAAATTTACGAACTTTCGTGTGTGGTCGTCACTCTAAAATATGCTTTTGAGTAATCGCATCAATCTGCTGTTCTATTTACAATAGTTTCTGCCTGTAAAAAATGTCTTTAAATCTTTCAATGGTTCTGTTATTAAAAATTACTGTGATTACCACACACGAAAGGTTGTAAAGTATGGTACGTCAGTGTAATGGATGGACTGTTTTTTTTTTTTAATTTTAAATAACGCTCTTTAAATGTGATCCGACAATCTTGTATCAAATCAGCTCTGTCTTAAAAATGCAATAATTTAACAGCATATTGCATGTGAACAGCAGAAGCGGCATAAATTATATCTGATGTGTGTTACTTTACACGTTTCTGTGTGAGAAACGTAAAAGATCTTTGATGGATTATTAATTAATCTACATTATAAATCAACATTATAATATCCATATATATATATATATATATATATATATATATATATATATATATGAAGAGTGAAGGTCATCAGGATGGAGTTTAAAGCAGCTTTCATTTACTGTCCCAAAAAACGTCAAACTGATTTGGTATTTATTCAGAACTGACATAAATATAAATACATCACATGTCTTTTATGTTGGTGACAACCTGATGACTGCTTAAGGACTACCTCCTTGCTTATTCTGTTAACGGAAAACGAAAAAGAGATATTTTTGCATGCATGAACAAGGATACGTATTTAGGCCAGGGCTGATAAGATGGTTGCAAATCGCTTATTATTGATTTAGAACTTAAAAAACGGTTAAAGAGAGAAAAAATAGCATGATATTGTAGAAGGTATTTCCGATTTTAGAATCTCACTGATTGTTTTGCAAACAGAAGTAAACGAGTCAGTATAAAAGTGAATTTTAAAGAATTTGAAAATAATTAACAAAATAGAAAGGAAAAGGGACAAAAAGAGAATCTGATATTTCAACTTGCTTTCTCCTTTATTTTTCAAAATATTGTTTTGAGCTAATAACCAATCTTTAGCATTTACAGTCTTGTGAGAAACAAAAAGATAATGGAAACTTATTTATGTTGATATTATGTCTTTGCCATGCATTCCTTTTCTTATTTTATATTAAAGAATTCGTAAAATGAGAAGAGCGAACTACGAAACACAATACAATTTTGTCTACTCAGCTTCAAATAACATTTATTATGTAATAACTTATATAATAAATATAAGAATTGCAATTTTTTTTTCCGAATGATTTCCTTAAAATTCAACGACGAACTATCATCTGAGCTATTTGTAAAATGCTATGAATTTTCAAATCTATAATATCTTGGGAATAGCAGCTGCGTATTTTAGAAATAATAAACGAAATTCGATCGCATATCGTCTTTCTTTGATATCTAATTATAACTGATTACTGCATATTATTATATTATTATACAAGGAGTGGAATAATAATAATAATAATAATAATTTTTTTTTTTTTTTATTATGTCTCAGTATAAATTACATACAATAATAATATTTACAATAAGGATTATACAGAATTTTTGAATTTAGAATATACATAATTATAATAATAACAATAATTTTTATTTATTATTATTTATTTTATAGTTTATTATCTCTCAAATAATTAGATGAGTATACTAATATTTAGGCAACAATGCATCTTTTTCTTGCAAAATGGTTCAGTAAGAATTATAATTATTCTTAATATCATTATCAATGGCAGAATTTTTCATTGACACAAGAGTAAAAAGTGTGTATTATTACCATTAATAATAATCATAGTAATCGTGTTTATTATTAATGACTCACAAGTTAAACAATATTACTTATGATGCAGTTTACATAATAATAATTTTTTTAATTTTAAATTGTAAATTAAATATATAATTTTATACTTAAATATATAACTGAAGTATTACTATCACATTTTCTGTTTACTACTAGGATTCATTACAGAATGTTAAGTGAATAATTTTAGATAAATACTGCTACTGGGATGTAACTCAACTGCACCCTCGAAGCTTTGTAATTAGCTTATCTGAGGGTGATACTGGTTATACAGTATATATATATATATATATATATATATACATATATTTGTTATTGATTTGGTTGCTGTATTGGAAGTAGACAGATCTTTGGGAGGTCAAATGAATGATCTGAAAGGTCGGATCAAAGTGAAATTGCCGATATATCCTGTGTTATTGCATCTGTCTTGATGGTTCACGTTCTTTTTTTATTGTGGGCTTCTTTTTGAACTATTTAGGAGGCTTTTTTCTTCACAGTGGCAGCCTTTCTATGTCTTCTGTGCTTTTAATTTGTATCGGCTTTGAAGTTTGTGACTTCCTTATGAATATCTTGGCATCTCTGGTCCACAAAAATTGGTAATTTTTTTCAATTTTTGCTTTTCTTGTTTGGTACAACAGATTCTGGTTGTATGGTGTTAAATATTCGGATAGGAAGATTGGTGTATTGTCTTGCTGTGCGTTCAAGTCCTTGGCAACTGGTTTTTTCTGCCTGCTGGCTTTTATGAGATTGTCTCTTGTGGACTTGCTCTTACGACGAATTATTACTGGTGCAGGTCGTGGGAAGCCTTGGTTTTTGCTCTTCCTAGGAATCCGATTTACGGTCTGAATGTCGTTAAGCTGTAGGGGGATATCAATTACATGGCCTAATTTTAAAACCACGTCTCTGAGGTTTTCTGTAGGTGCAGTTTCAGGAAGACCGTTTATGACAAGATCTTTTTTATGTTATTGCTGATTTAAACGTTCGTATTGTAGTTTGAGAGAATGAAGTTCTTGACGGAGTTCGGATGTCTCTTTCATCAAATTGTGTTGCCTGTCTTTTAGTGCGTTAATGCTCATTTTAATGTCTTTTACCGTTTGCAACACTTCTATAACTGCTAAATTATTATGTTTTACCAAATCTTCATATTCGCTAGATTTTTTTATTATTTGTTCCTTCTGTTTCTTAAAGAGTTCTTGCACAAGATCTACTAAGCTGGCTTTTATAGTCACTAGACCGTTTTATATTAGTATACTTAAAGAGTTTAAATTATTATAGGACTCACCTGCGTTTTTTTGTCTGTTCAGTTCGTCATCTGATTTTGCCTCCGGTATAATCGGCTGCATCATAGGTGGCTGCCTTACGTGCGTTCCTTTGTTCCTCATGCAAATTACACACTTCCATTCCTCACGTGTTACATCAGGTTCATATTTATGTTGCCCGGTTGTTTCTGAAAAGCCGGCACATTTTAAGTATAGAATCCTACTGCATTTCGTACAAGTTATATTATTTCCGTTGGACGATAACTCCTCCAGGCATTTGATACACTTCATGACTCACCTTTCTTCCCTTAGGCAGCGAGGCGTGATTATAAAGATGGCGACGTCCTTTGTTCTTAGCTGGTTGTTGACCACGGTCCTCTCTGTTCCCTTTTCAACACTTCAAAATTTGGTTTCTTCTTAGCCGATCTCGTTGAATTTTATATCACTGTCTTCGGCGTGATAAGTAGGGTTACTTGGGAGCACTTTCAACTTAAAACAGGAGTTGGAACCACTTTTAATAATAATAATAATAATAATAATAATAATAATAATAATAATAATAATAATAATAATAATAATAATAATAATAATAATAATAATAATTATTATATTATTATTATTATTATTATTATTATTATTATTATTATTATTATTATTATTATTATTATTATTTATTTATTTATTTATTTATTTATTTATTTATTGATTGATTGATTGATTGCTAAAATATTTACATATACAATAAACATCTTGAGCGATATTACAACTTATTATTTTACAGAATTCAGCACTAAGTGCTGCAATTCCTACATTGGATTTCAATTAAAATTTTTAATAATACTTTTTTGTCCCTATATCATGTATTTACAACACATGTTCTTCTAATATTAACAACAAAGATTATACAGAATTTTTTTGTATATATATATATATACATATATATTTTGTATATATGTATATATAAATAAATAAAAAAATATATATATATATATATTTTTTTTAAAGTTTGAGAAAGAGTGATCTCACAAAAGAACCGTATTAGTTGTTGAAGGGTGTGGGGATGTAGAGAGTTGTTGTAGGTCATGTTATACGATATGTGTCTCTGTTGTTTCGATAAGTAATGTTGAAGTAATTCTTTGTTAATGTCAGCTAGTGTTTCAGGTTTTTAATGCTCAGAATTCTGTGTTTCGCCATGTGCTTGTCGGATATTGGTTGTTGCGTGTAAGGTGTCCAGATCACTGTTGATACGATTTTCCTGTGTAGTGTTTCTAATTTTGTTAGGCTATTTGATGTATTTGCAAATATTAATAATAATAATAATTTTTTTAAAATAATTTTTTTTTGCACATACAAGTACAACCAGATAAATTACATAATACATATATATATACATATATATATATATTTTTTCTTTCAATGTAATAAATTATTTACTTTTATCTTTCTGTTGATCTCGGTTGAGATGTAATGTCTTAGCTTGCATTCTCGAAGCTTTTTAATTAGCTTATCTGAGGATGAGGTTATATATATATATATATATATATATATATATATATATACAGGGTGTTCGGGATAAATTTGACATATTTATAATTAATTATATTTTTCCGTAAGTTACATGTATTAACACACACTTCTCTTCATTTAAAAGTTTGGATCCTTCTTCATTCATATACAAGATGTCAGAAAGGATGGATAGCTGGAACCCACCTGAATCATGGAAGAGAATAACTTGTATCATGATGATTCGTGCCCGCCATCAAAATAAGGATATTACGACTGCTGCCCAATGCTCCCTGAATACAGTAAAAACAATCAGGCATGAACTAGAGACTTGCAATGGTGACTACGAGGATGTAGCAAGAAGAAAGATCCCTAGCAGACGATCTGATTGCGTTCGTACAGCAGAATTCCTCGCAAATCTGCAGGAACAGGTGTTGAAGAACCCCGGCATTGGAATTCGGGCTTTGTTCGTGGAGTTGCTAACTGTAGTCAAGCCCTGGATAACAAGGGTAGCCAATGGTAGGCCGTATGTATGGCAGCAGGACTCGGCCCCTTGCCACACCTCTGGAAAAAGTCAAAAATGGTTGTCTGAAAATTTCTACGACTTCACCAGTCCAAATGTTTGGCCTCCAAACTCCCCAGACCTTAACCCCATGGATTATTTTGTATGGGGCGCAGTTGAAAAAGACACCAATCGCACTTCCAGTAATACAAAAGCCCAGTTAATGGATAAAATTAAAACAGTTTTTGCGGCCCTTCCCAGGGAGACTGTAGCATCAGCTTGTTCGAGGTTCCGAAGCAGAATTGAAGCTGTGATCGATGCTAATGGTGGTTATTTTGAGCAAATCTTGTTGATAGTATTGTAATTAACTCTGCCTGTAATGTTTTTTGTCAATTCATTAAATTTAATAGATACAAAGAAGATTTTCTTTTTCCTTACGAAACTGTCATCCCGAACACCCTGTATATATATATATATATATATATATATATATATATATATATATATATATATATATATATATATATATATATATATATATATTGTTGAAATTAGGATTTACTCGGGATGTATATATATGTATATATATCGGGATGGATATATATATATATATATATATAGGTTAATGTTTAGGAGGTCAAATGAATGATCTGAAAGGTCTGATCAAGATGAAATTGCCGATATATTCTAGTGTTATTGTATCTTTCTTGATGGTTCACATTCTTTTTTTATTGTGGTCTTCTTTTTGAACTAATTAGGAGACTTTTTTCCCACTGTGGCAGCCTTTCAATGTCTTCTGAGCTTTTGATTTGTATCGGCTTTCACGTTTATGACTTCCTCATGAATATCTTGGCATCTCTGATCCACAAATATTGGTATTTTTTTCTGTTTTCGCTTTTCTTGCTTGGTGCAACAGATTCTGGTTGAATGGTGTTAAACATTCGGATAGGAAGATTGGTGTATTGTCTTGCAGTGCGTTGAAGTCCTTGGTTACTGGTTTTTTCTGTCTGTTCGCTTTTATGAGATTGTGTCTTGTGGACTTGCTTGTAAGATGGACTATGACTGGTGCAGGTCGTGGCAAGCCTTGGTTTTTGCTCTTCCTAGGAATCCGATTTACAGTCTGAATGTCGTTAAGCTGTAAGGGGATATCAATTGCATGGCCTAATTTTAAAACTACGTCTCTGAGATTTTCTGTAGGTGCAGTTTCAGGACGCCCATTTATGACAAGATCTTCTTTATGTTATTGCTGATTTAAACGTTCGTATTGTAGTTTTAGAGAATAAAGTTCTTGATGGAGTTCGTATGTCTCTTTCATCAAATTGTGTTGGCTGTCGTTTAGTGTGGTAATGCTAATTTTAATGTCTTTTGCCGTTTGCAACACTTCTATCGCTGCTAAATTATTATGTTTGACCAAATCTTCATATTCACTGGATTTTTTGCTATTTGTTCATTCTGTTTGTCAAAGAGTTCTTGCACAAGATCTACTAAGCTGGCTTTTATAGTCTCTAGACCGTTTTCTATTAGTATAATAATAATAATAATAATAATAATAATAATAATAATAATAATAATAATAATAATAATAATTTTAAAAAAATACTTTATTACATCTTACATAGATATAATAATCTCATTATAAAATTATAGAAACTACAAAATTTAAAAATTATCAAAATTACATAATAATAATAGTAATAATAATAATAATAATAATAGTATTTTTAATTCAGCGATTTTTATTATTAAAATTATGATTATATATTATGCATTTACAAAACATGTTGTTCTATTTTTTTTTCAATGGATTTCATATAATAATAATAATAATTTCTCAGATAAATAAATTTCTCAGATAATATAACAAACTGTTTACAACATATATTATTATAATATTCATAATGATGATTATTACAGATGTTTCTTTGCAATTTTATACTCTATATATACACTATCAGTGGATATAATCACTCTATATTTCATACTTTTGTTACAGTTATTACATATATTTGTTTACATATGATACATTACTTACATTTGTTTACATATTATACATTACTTTACATACATTAGTTTACATATAATACATACATTATATACTTTGGTTTACATGTGATACGTACATTACATGCACTTAGTTACATATGATACATCTTGGATGAGAACTAATTTCTCTGCTTTCATCCTCGAAGCTTCTATGTAAGCTTATCTAAGGATGACACCAGTTGGTTATTATTCATTTTTTTTTTCTGTGTTGGGAAGCTACAAAATCTATGATTGAGAAATTCATGCACGCACGCACGCACACATATAATATAATATAATAATAAACAATAATATAATAATAATAATAATAATTTTTTTTATTGTTCTTTCAAATATTTACATATGTACAATGATCATCTATTCAGTATATTATTTTACAAGGTTCAGCACTTTGTGCTACATATAATGAGATTTAAATAGTAATGATGATAACAGTTTTTTTATATAACAATCATAATAATAATTTACAATTATATTGTTCAGAGTTACATAAGTTGTATAATATTACATGTTGTGGTTTACTATTTTTTTTTTTTCAAGTTTGAAAAGGTGTGATTATACAACACTATTTACACATATGCAATCTGAATATTATGTCTCCTTTTTTTTTCACAAACATACGGTGTAAACTCATGATTTACTTTAAAAAAAATTTTTTTTTACATTGCATACATTTGTTACAGTTATTATATACATTACATACACTTGTTACAATTATTATATACATTACATACATTTGTTACAATTATTATATACAGGGTGTTCGGGATAAATTTGACATATTTATAATTAATTATATTTTTCCGTAAGTTACATGTATTAACACACACTTCTCTTCATTTAAAAGTTTGGACCCTTCTTCATTCATATACAAGATGTCAGAAAGGATGGATAGCTGGAACCCACCTGAATCATGGAAGAGAATAACTTGTATCATGATGATTCGTGCCCGCCATCAAAATAAGGATATTACGACTGCTGCCCAATGCTCCCTGAATACAGTAAAAACAATCAGGCATGAACTAGAGACTTGCAATGGTGACTACGAGGATGTAGCAAGAAGAAAGATCCCTAGCAGCCGATCTGATTGCGTTCGTACAGCAGAATTCCTCGCAAATCTGCAGGAACAGGTGTTGAAGAACCCTGGCATTGGAATTCGGGCTTTGTTCGTGGAGTTGCTAACTGTAGTCAAGCCCTGGATAACAAGGGTAGCCAATGGTAGGCCGTATGTATGGCAGCAGGATTCGGCCCCTTGCCACACCTCTGGGAAAAGTCAAAAATGGTTGTCTGAAAATTTCTACGACTTCACCAGTCCAAATGTTTCTTCTCTGTAACAAGTATTTTATATTTATCTTCGAGTTTCCTCATGGCGAAATGTGAAGAAATAAATAACGACAAGATTGCATCAGGAGAATATCAGAACCGAGTTTCTTTTAATTACTTTTAAAAGCTGCTACCCTGGATGATATTCAGTTATGAAGATAAAAGACATAACTTGTCCTCCTTCAGTACACTGTGATAAGACGTTGAAGACCACAAAAATGCGTTTATTGCAAAGTGGTTGAACTTTCACTCTATTCGTATTCCGTATTTTTGGCCACATTCGTTGTAACCTACCACTTTTTAAGATGTATTGAAGACTTCATATCGCCATTAACAGATGAAAAAGATTAGAAAAGAGGAAACTGTTCTGAAAAAAAAGACAGTCATAATAAATGCGTAAATGAATGTAATCACAAACATTTGATCTCTGCAATTATACTATTATACACATGACTAATAGATATTTGTATGACGATCGTGCAGCAATTGTATTTCCCATAAGTGAAGAATAACTCTCTGATATTCCTCACTGTTAAGTGAATATATAAGAACGACGAATGGTTATTATAGTTTAATTTAAAGTGCGACATTGGAAACTATTGAGAATTTAATAGGATAAAGTACGATAAACGAAAGAAAAACTCTTGAAATATCATTCACATTAATAGAAAATACTAGTTAAAGTATTGGTTCTACATGAACGTCATTATCTATTAATAGTTGAAGTTTTCCTAGTTAATAAAAATATGATAGGGAAACTTAATTTCTTTGTACAAAACTGTTTTTCGTAAAATAAATACCTCTTGAAATGCTTTGACGCTTTGATAATTAACTTTTTTTGAGAGTGTTATAGTTCTGGCTTCTTTTGTATGAGTGTATAAATAACTGCAGTTACAGCAGTTTTCCAAACATAGTAAGTTCACAGATCGAACGATGGCTTCCTGATCAGCAGAGGAAATCCCGAGTTTCAGGGAGTAACCATCCCCACACATAAATACCAGCCACTCCACGTTATTATTATTATTAGTAGTAGTAGTAGAGACCTCCATGAAATCAGAGACTCATCGAGGGAGGCCACATACTACACTCACCAGCTATCATACTTATTCTTGAATTCATTCACACTGCTTGCACTTAAAATATCCAATGGCAATCCATTCCAATCACGCACCACCCTTTGAGAGAAAAATCTATCCCTCAAAATTATATCAGGTTTTTGGAATTCTGATTATGAAGACAGACTGAGAATTTGTAGGCTGCTGACACTAGAAAACAGGAGAAAGAGAGGGGGGGGGGGATATGATTGAGACTTACAAACTTTTGAAAGGTTCATACGGAATTTCAGATGATGGAATTTTTCATTTTATGAAGGGTGGGGAAAGGACGAGAGGGCTTGCTTGGAAGCTGAGAATGAATGCCACTAAGAAGACCCTCTCGTCCTTTCCCCACCCCTCCATAAAATGAAAAATTCCTTCATCTGAAATCCTATATGAACCTTTCAAAAGTTTGTAACTCTCAATCATATCACCCCCCCCCCCCCTTTCTCCTGTTTGCTAGTGTCTGCAGCTTACAAATTCTCAATCTGTCTTCATAATCAGAATTCCACAAACCTGATATCTCGTTTATAACACTCTCTCCATTGTATCAGAGTCACAACGGAACCAGGAGACAAGACCTGCACACAGTAGTCCGTGAAGTCTTATCAAGGACTTGTAAAGAGCCAAAATGACTTCCTTATCTTTATATGTGAACGTTCATTTCAGCATTGCAATTATCTTTTGACTTATCTTTGCTACATAGTCCCGAACATCAACTTGCTATCTACTAACATTCCACGATCTCTAGCCTGATCAGTTTCTTCTAGCATAATCCCACCAATATAATAAGACATTGGATATCTAATCACGCAAACGTGCATGAACTTTGCATTTACTGACATCCATTTTCCCATGCCCACAATTCCAATCTATTCAAATCATTCTGCAAGTACTGCATATCAGGAATGCTGCTGCTACATATCAGCAGCATTCCTGATTACCCTACCTATCTTTTTATCATCAGCAAATAGCTGTATGTCGCCTGTCAAATCCTTTCCAATATCATTAATGTACAGATTGAATAACATTGGGCCAAGGATTGATCCTTGTGGCACACCACTAATTACCGTTAATCTTGCAGACTCACCCCCCTCCCCGTATACCATTTTTTGATACCTGTCAGTCGGACATTCTTTTATCCACGCTAATATTTTATAATCCAAACCCATATTCTCCAATTTATGCAACAGTCTACCATGCTGTATTCTGTCGAAAGCCTTAGCAAAATCCAAAAGTATCATGGTGTTTCCATTCCCCTTGTCTACTTCAATAGTAACATTATTATAGAATGTGAGCAAGTTACCTTCCCTTATTAAACCTGTCGTTAATAAATTTAGTAAATGCCGTTCATTGCAAAGTAGAGATTCACTGCTAACCCATTTCTGAATGCGAGCAATAACCAATTTTTCCAAAATCTTCACCACCACTCCTGAAATACTGATTGATCGATAGTTTGATATATTGGTCTTTGCACCAGCCTTGTGTAATGGGATTACCACACATTCTTTCCACTCATGTGGAATATTCTCTGTTCTGAGACTCATATTAAACAGCCTGTTCAAAGGAATAGCCAGTTCAGCTGAACACTCGTTTAGCATCCGTGCTGATATTCCATCCGTTCCTATTGCCGAATTCTTATTGTTTGTGTAACAGCTCTAATACTTCCTTCTCATATACCTGATTTTCTTCATCCAGTGCAGAGATAGCAGTGAGTTCAATGTCTCGTACACCAGGTGGATAGTTTTTAACAAAATGGGCACTCATTAGTTGACAAACTTCTGCATTTGTCACCCTCACACCATCTGCATTCAGAAGAATTATTCTTTCATATTTATTCTTTTCTTTACTTGGAGCATGTCGATCGAATTCTTGTGGGCTGTCTTTAGCACGTAGAGCCAGTTTCTTTTCACGCTCAGACTTTGCTTTCCGTACAACAGTTGTGACTATTCTAGTGTACTGCTTATAGTTCACATAACGGACGTCATGATTGTGAACACGGTATTCCTTCCACATCATTCGTTTCTTATGAATCTCTTGCTTAATAAGATTACATAGCTATTTGATTCCTATGTGTTTATTCTTCGAACTGTAGGGACACCTGATATTGCATCATTTAAGTATTTTTAAATGCTTCCCATGCACTGTCGATATTCTTCCCATCCAGCAACCGATCCCATTTCACTGAATTCAGTATACTCCTCAGTCGGATATAATTTCCTGCTTTGTAGTTCAGCATGTAACCTTTTATTAATGGAACATTCATAAATTTAGCCACTTCCCAAGTGTGTACCGCATGATCACTAATACCAACTGGAGGTAGAATAGTTACGTCTTTAATTGAAACATACTCTGACACAATATTCAAATTTTACACTTTTTGACCTCTAGTTTCTTCTGTCACATGCTGCCTGAGGAAGTTGTATCGCAACAGTTAAGTAAATTTAGTAATAGTAAATAGTAAACAATAAATAATAAACAGTAAATAATAAATAGATGAAAAACTCTAATAAAGTTTCTTTTCACATCTTAGATGGATTTGAACGCATTTTTTTTCAACCAAAGAGTATCGTCGATACCAACAGTGTTACGAATTCTCTCATAGTTTTTAAAAATATAATTCATCATAAACAGGGAAATAGCAGCTAATGATGAATTATATTTTTAAGAATGCTGATTTCTGCACCTTATTTTTAAATAAAACATCAGTTAAAAAAGCAACATTCTGGAGGAGACAGAAAAACAATTACACCTGGAGGATGATCGGCACCTTGGGAAATCTGTTCCAGGCGTTTTAGAGCCGTGATTGTAGATAGAGGTGGACGAACGCTTTACTAAATGGACGTTCCTAATGAAACGCTGTGTATCAGGACTGTAATTAGACTAAGGGATTACTATTTTTGTCATTATTTTCTTTTATATTTTCTTTGTTTTTATATAACTTGAAAGTACTGCTCTAGAGATAAAACGTAGAAAATTTTAAGTCTCTTTAGTCTTCCTGTAAGCAGGAAGATGGTTTTTCACTGGGAGGCAGATGATGAGATTATCAATAAAGAAAGTCAGCGAACTTTCACCGATCTATGAAAATCATCTGCCATCTAGAGACATTAACATACATTCGTACTGTCAGCCTTTCGGTTGAAGAGCATAGATGAAATTCACTGGACCAACCAGACCGGGATATAATTCTTTTGAAACTATATTCATTTGGTGTATTTTTCCGAACCGCAGTAATAAATGCATGCTGCAACTGAGATTATAAATCTCTCTTTCACTCGATTGAAAAAAAATCTGGGTGTATAAGTTTTTAATGCAAATGAAAGCAATTTTGTTTTTATACAACTGCTTCGGTCAGTTATCCCTAAGAAATTACGCTGGTTTGGTATCAGAAATAATATGAAAAGTAATTTTATTTTATTTACGTAATCTCTCTTCAATTACTTGTTAGCTGTGCTTTTAGTGCTTTCAGTATTATTATATAACTTCTGTGAAAAGCATTCAATCCCAATTAATCATCCCACTCCTTTTCTGCCCCTTCTTTAATAGTCAGTAAACTAATTTTCTGTTCTCAGAAGCTGTGGAAGAAATATAATGCTTTTAATAGAACGAATTCTCTATTTCCTGACACTTACTCTTCCCACGAAATCTAAATAAATACACTAAAGTACCTCATCTTTTTTTCAGCCAAAAGTGATGAAGCAAACTTTTGTACGAAGAAATATCAGACAATTTTTTTACCGTATGGTGTTCTCTGCCAATTTGTCTCTCCACTTCCAAGCTGTTTATCAAGGAAAAGAAATAATAAAATAGGGTGAGTAGTCGCTAACCAAAGAAGAAATGTAATTCCTGCATTTCCAGAATTTCAATTATTTTAATAGCCGTTTACCGTGCATAATGAGCCTCATAGGTTAAGGAAATGCGGTATACAGGGCCTTTATAGCGTTTATGATGTGGATATTTTGGATAGATTTACAGCTCTATGATCACTGCTCCATTTGCTCATTGATCAATTTCTATTCATATTTTTTGCTTTTAAGACTAAAAATTCAACTGACTTCTTTGTGCCTCGAGAAGGTTTTTTTTCTCAGATACTTAATGTTCTGTCAGACAGCTCAGTGTTTGCAATGTGAATAACTTTAACTACTCTACGGCGGTGTGATAAATCATCTCAAATTATATACACTCTTTCCATATTAATAACACCCACAGTGTTTCTGATGGATTGCTAATGAGTTTCTCGTTATCTCGTGCAGGAATATGAAACAGCTGCGCGTGCACGCACGCACGCGCACGCTCACGCACGCACACGCACACACACACACACACACACACACACACACACACACACACACACACACACACACACACACACACACACACACACACACACACACACACACACACACACACACACACACACACACACACACACTGTATATTGAAATCAGTTCATTAGACAGGAAACCAAACTGCAAGTGTGTAATACTTTCTTACACGTGTAATGATATGATGTCCATAAACATCTTCATATAAATATCTTCATATGTCCATAAATGTACAGGTAGTTTCATTTCAAATTAACAGTTTTTCGCTAATTCCGGTTTAGTAAAAAAATCTTGGTGTTCTTATTACGGATGCCAGATTAGTCAGATTTGTATCCGGATAATTCGGCAGCCTTGATAACACAAAGAAGACGCCGTCATGTTCAACAGGCCACTCTGAAAAACAACACTAGAAAATGTACTTTCTCTATTGGAACACACCTGTACGATCTGGAAAATGTCAACATGAAGGTGTGTTCCTGATTATCCACAATGGACAGTTGTAACGCTATGGAATTTTTAGTACATTTGACGTGCGTTTGGAGTCCGAAAGATATACCAATAAAAGCATTTTTCAAATCATAACGCTGCCACCTATTGCCAATTTCTGCTAGACCATCACATCGCAGGTGATTCCGCTCTCAAGTTCTTCGCTAATCCTCTAGCTACATTCACACAGCATAGTTGAAAACTATTCATCCGAAATGGAAATGTTTTCCAATCTTTAGTGATCTAATGATGTCTCTCAGATGAAAACTGTTGACGCAATCTTAGATAATTAGGCATAAGCGTAAATATTCTGACCAGATGCCTACTTCGTAAGTCCATGCGTAGGTGGGTACATTGAATTGTGGCTTAGGAAATCGCACTATTCTTGATTAAACTCAATGTCAGCATTTCCACAGTTTTCATCTATAGACGTGCACAAGACAGGACAGAGGTGTTTACTAAGGGCATCGATGAAGCTTTGATTGCCACCACCACCACCAACAACGGATAATAAACTGCTGTTCTGTCCACCGTCCACTCTTGGAACACCTTAAGTAAAGCACTACTCAAGCAGCTTAAAATATTGGCAGTTTCTTGAATCCTGCCACCGTTCAACCAGTTAATGGTATTTAAAATTGTAAAGTGGGCTCCATACTCCATGTCGTGCTGTACATTATTCACAGTGACATGAAACGCCTGCATTTTCTAAAGTAGAACAGTTTGAATCGATCGTCTCTGTAAATTGCATACTAACACAAAGCGTTTTTTTTTTTATCTTAAATCACATTATTCAAATTAGCGCCATTAATCTAATCCTTATGCCTGAGAAGAATAAAAAAAGAAAACATTTTGTTCAGAATAAATATCCATTAAAGCATCTCATCCCATTCTTCTCCATTATTTCAGAAGCTAATTTGTTCCTTTCGTATATTATTATTCCATTACTTTAATACTATTATCTGCATTCGCTAACAGGGGAACTTAATGTATATGTTAATTTTATTGCAGCTCATTCTGTACAAGTAAACAATTAAGGACATAAAACAGCTGACGTCGATAATTCTTCGACGTATCCTGACTATAATAACGAAGTAATGTTGTTTACATTCCATTGAATCATTTCATTAAGATGCCTGAACCTCGCTCAGAATTTTTCAAGTGTTCAAAATGCTCAGTTTTTGAAAAATAAAAACAGTTACTACTTTGTCCCTATAAAGTGATGTGTTTGTTTTCTAAAAAGCGTTTTAATTATAGATCATTATCTTCGATGCTTCGATGATCTAATTACATTTTATCCACAGTATTAAAACTTGAACTCGCTGAGTGAGTCATGACAATAAGAACTTAGAGTCTCTGGTGCGCTCAACATCACAATCTATTAGAGTGTCATTTATTAGTCGGTGTCTTTCACGCAGACGCACTCTAATAACTAACCTCTCGCTCCTCTTCTGCTTTAATCCACGAATCTGGAAACCAATCTCCTGTTTACTGTGAGAGTTTATATTATATTAGGAACTAAAAGCGTCTTTTCCAAACATTCAAACTATTTTCCAATTTATTTCAACAGAATGTGTATTTAATAAACCCACCATGGCTCTCATATACTCCTACATCCTCTTATAACAATTCTTAAGTTTTCTTCAGAAAGATAATTTTCAGAATGAATAATCCATCGATGGAATGTCTGCCTGAATATTTCTAGGATGAAATTCGTTGTTAATGGAAAAGGGAATTTCGTTACCATAACGAACTTTTGAGACCAGTTGCTCTAATGAGAAATAGTATATTCGCCGCTACAATTCTAACTACACAGGAGCATCTTTTAAGGAGAGGACTTAATTTAATTATTTTGAAAAATGCTCTCTAATTGGATCAAAACTCTAGGAACAATACTCTAGGATCAAAAATATTCCGAGATATTTCTTTTGGAAATGAGCAGTACAATAACGAGGGTATGATGCACTTGTGGAAAGTGTCTAACCTGCATCCCCCTAACCCAGTGATGGCGAACCTTTTTACCCAGGTGTGTGAAACATCTTTTTTTTTAAAATATTGACGTTGTTGATGTGCACTTGCATACATGCATTATAAATTTAACTACTTAATCTTAGATTGTGACTTATACATATCATATTAGGCTATTTATTTAATAGGGCATTGATATACAATCTATGAATTCATATTATACAAATAATTTAATAAACTGAAATTATTGAAATTAGTTTTTTCATCAGAATACCAATATTTTTCAACATCCAAGTTGTGTCACCTGAAACCCTCAAGTGTGTCAGTGCTGACACGCTTGGCATAGGTTAGCCATCACTGCCCTTACCCAACGCAAGTGTCTAACTTGCACCCCCTAACCCAAAAATGACAAAAAGTTTGAAAAATTTAAATGTAACAAGTTAAATTTTACTAAACGCAAAATATTAAATACTTACTATTAACCCATCAAATTGAGTGGCAGTGTGTTGCAGAATTTGTGTGTCTAAAGCGGCATATTTCCGAAATTTAAAAATACAATATAAATTAGCTGACTTTTATATCTATTTATTTATTTTTATTTTTACGTTTTGCTCCCCAAACTTAGTGGCGGACGCCTCTTTCGCCACGCTCTCGTTACGGCACTGAAAATGAGTCATAATTTAGCTATTACTGGTAGATTTCCTTACAGAAAAAGAAGCATCCCCTTAGCTTAGCGATTCTCGTTAAACGTTTTTTTTTTTTTCACTTTTCTTTCAATTCCTGATACATTAAAGAACTCCTTTCTTACAATCCTAAACATGTTTATATAGATACATATATTTCAAACAGATTACAATGATTCTCCGCTGACGGACGTTATACTCTCTCTCTCTCTCTCTCTCTAGAAAGGCAATTATTTTTCCACTAATTTCCATCATAATTTCTAGGAATATGTACCCAAGTTGTATACAGGATATTACAATAATCCGATATTATTAAGGTTCAGTTGCTAGTTTCTTATTAATCTTTTTTTTCTAAACGTTCTGTTGTTCTTTTCTTTAATACCGGGTATTACCAAAGACGCTCGCTGAGTATAATCATTTGGCACATAAATATATATTATCAGATTAAAATAACAATGTGTTACTAAAATGTGAAACTCCTACTCACTGTTGCCGAGTGAATAGGAGTTTTATGACAGTCTTTTTTTCCTCACGGCAGTAGTACTAGAGCTGAAGATGAATATTATCGAAGCTGTTTCATTAAAAGTTAACTTTCTCGCTATGTTTTCGATATTACGCTAACATCAGAAGAACTGTAAATTACAAAGACTTTTTATTATACTGCCTAGGATACGCGACTTTTGGGACACCTGCATGTGAACTATAACCTTAATTTTATCTACTCAGAATGAGATCACTGAATGCAGAAAAGTCATTCGATTTAAATAAAAACCTAATGAATCCGCCATTTCTTGTCCCTAATTCAAACTAGTACTATCGCGTTACTTCCCCAAAAGGGAAAGAAGTCATTGTTTTTTAATATTTGGAAATGCGAAGGAGTTAATTGAGCACATTTCTTCCGGCGTTATTACGGGAGTGTGCTAAGGTGTCTGATAACTATTGCCATTTCGTATTTGTAATCCTTGTATAATTATTTACATGTGTAGATTGTGTTCAACAGTCTAATTTTCAGATTATGCAATCAAAAGCCAGAATATCTCCAGGAGAGACGGAGAAAAAAAGAAAAAATTGTTTGCTTCAAATATCGACAAATTGAAAAATGTCTGAAAAAGGTCTACAAAACATTTTCTTTAAGTGATTAGCCAAGTAACTATGATTCTTTGCCTATCTAGTGTCACAGAATTTACCATGATATAAATATGCGCCCAGCGTACTTGATAACTTCCATGAGATAAGCAGGGCGTATTATTTAAATATTCAATATTTTATTTATAAATTTCAATAATAATTATTATTAAAAGGATTTAGATGTCGCTGAGGTACTACTCAGAAAGAATCGTGAATATAATTTACAAACATTATTGTAAAAATTAATATCAGTTTAAGATTTTAGCGAAAATCATAAACTGTCAACATAAACTGTACACTATCTGCTGTCAAATGCAAAAAATCAAAAATAAATAAATAAATAAGGAACAGAGGATTTCATTTCTTAAAAAATTGGAAATGGAAACTGAAGTCACTCGGCAGATTTTAGAAAAGAGGTAAAAACTTAAAATAGAAATTACGTGAAATATATTAAGCATTTGACTAACCAGTGCTTATTAACTGCAGTAATTCTCGAAGTAAATTACAGAACATTGCGTAGATTCAGTAAATCCGTTTATCAAGCAAGTTCGAAGATAAACGTACGGTCACAGATATACTAATTAGTTGTTCATGGATTTAAAATCACATCGAAAATACAACCAGTTTTGAGCTACAAAGGACTGTCAACATTTGCAACATAAAGTAACCTTAAATCTGCCAGAGATTTTTGTGGCATAGTTATCTATGGTCTCGATTTTCTATATATTCACCAAAAATGAATCTTTAAAATCCATTTTTATTTGTAAGTGATCTCCATTGATCGAGATAACAATCGAATCCTCGAGATCAAACACCTAAGGTTTGATATCAAGAATTCGATTGTTAGCTCGATCATTGGAGATCTCTTACAAATGAAATGGATTTCAAAGATTTATTTTTGGTGAATATATTGATAATCAAAACAATAGATAAATACCCGAGATAATATTACACATTACCGCATTTATCGCTTTCATTTAATGAGTAAAGAAGTAAATTTAGGTTAAAAAACATTGAAATAAAATGCTTGTGGTAATCAAAAATAAAGAAACCACAGCTCGAGGCTTGATTTCGTATCAGCATTAATGAGATTGTCTGTTTATGATTAATACCACATTACTGCTGTTTTTCTAGAAACGCAAACCGGAGGTGTAATTTAGTGAACTTTATCTGACAACTGAACAGAAATAACGTACTGTGTTTTACTACTTTTAGTAAAAAATATTAATTAACATAGCGATTGTTATTTAAAGTATTCTAAAATACTTCGTATTATGTTAAACAAAGCCACATTTCTTTTATTAAGAGTGGCGATGATCTTTGGAAAGTTGAAAGATCATAGCGAATTCTGTCTAAGACGTAATTAACCTTTATAAGGACTTTTTCAATGAAGGAGAATTACAGTCAGTCTCATTACAAAGTTTTTTCCTCTCTTAAACAACTGGCTTGATATTTTATAGCGCGCGCGAGCGCACACACACACACACACACACACACACACACACACACACACACACACACACACACACACACACACACACACACACACACACACACACACACACACACACACACACACGCGCGCGCGCGCGCACGCACGCACGCACACACACACAAAGGCGATAGACTTCACCATCCATTTAACAAAAATTAGCTTTACGATAGCGATGTTTACTTTGGTCCCTAAATTGCTTTATCCCTTTTAGAAATTCTACTGTCGTAAAGTCTGTTTTAGGTGTGTGTTTGTCTGCCGCAAGCACTGCACATCTAATATTTTTTTACGACTTTGGCCAATGATGTTTTATGGCCTAACTGACTTCGTGATTCTGTCGTCATAGTCCGTCAGCGAGTACGTTCTCTGACTGGTTTGGAGAATTTTTCTGGAAGGAAAAATCTTGCAAATGACATCAAACCTGCTTTCTTGTCTTCAGTCATAAAACATTGTTTCTCAAGTGTAAAGATTTGTTGTTTATCGCATCCAACATGAAATTCAAACCATGGTCTTTCCAATGGAAAGGCATGGTTTTTCCAAAAGTTATGCGAAGGCATTCTTCAAGTACTTCACTGTAAGAAATCCCTTCCAAAAGCAAATAAATAGTAAACAAACTACAAGAAAGAAAGAAGTGTTCGTAATTATAAATATGATGCTTTGCACAAAATGGCTAATGCTAGATAAAATCGGGAAGATTAAATGGTTATCTGTTAATTCCTTAACCAAATCAGCAATCTCTCTCTCTCGAAGTGCATGCCGTGAAATGCCTAAGCACCTACTTGGTTCGTTTTGTCCATCAGTTCTTCCGTAAATAATTCCTCATCTACAGCTGGACAGATTTGGTTGAAAGCATGTATTTCGAAAAGCTACACAAATTTGCCGAGCCATCTCAAATTTCGTTTCAGTAGGCTGTTTGCCGCTATTAAAAGGATCAATCCCTTTCGGAATTATATCGGAAATGAAATTTGGTTCTTCAGATCTCTTTTCATTTTCATGAAAATCGTGCCATTTTAATGGAAAATTAGATGAAAAAGTCTACAGAATATAATGCAAATTTTAAAGTGTAATTGTTATGTTAATGAACGCTTTATCATACAGAAATACTTATTTAGAGACTTCAATTATTTGGAGATAAAAATCAGATAGTTTCTTGAATAAAAAACCTGTATTTCCTTACCAGATTCGATGCCTCGCCTTCATATGGAAAGATGCTTATAAAATTTCTTTGTTTCCTAGAAGGGTTTCGAACTCTGGCGTTGCACAGTAACGAAAACTCTAGAATATGCGAATCTCTTCTCTTCGGAAGACTCGAGTTGGAATCTCGTCTAACTGTTCTAACAAGATGAAGCGATGATCAGACATGCAGTCCTTTATCTATTTTGGGGGATTTGCAATGTAATTTCTGGTAAAGGAATAATATTATTGAGTACTTGGCTCGCCCATTATGGACTATTGACTACCAGAGAGTCCCCCCCCCCCTATAAGCTACTTGTTCAGTATGGTTTTTCGGAAGTTTGTCCTGAGATATTTGTTTCAGTCTACTGCTAAGTGGTAGACCGTAACTGGCTGGGAATATTATTGAGCCTTTGGCTCGCTTATTTTGAGCTTCCTGCAGTGAGTTTTAAAAAACGTACCCGTTCGGTATAATTTTGGGATGTTTGTTTTTAAAGGATTATCCTAACTGTAGTACCTCTTGGCGTATTAATGGGTTAGTGTGGATAATAGAATTTGCAAAGAATTTTGCTTTTCGCGTAGGAAAATTTTGATTTCAGGGATATCGGCTTCTCGGTGAAGCTGCTTCTTACGAACCATGATGCATTAAACGCTGTTCGTAAACATTTGTTTTAAATTGTCTGTAGTTTATTAACCTTTGAATCTGCTGTATGACTCCATGAGAGTGAGCCATACAACAGGACTGGCCTGATCAGCATCTTGTATAGCAATTTGAGTTCTGTGCTCAGCCGGTAACGACAATTCAATAATGGGTATGGGTATCATATCTGCCCCATTGCTCTGGTTGCTTTTCAGCAGACATGATAGATATGAGTTGTAAATCGAAGCCCTTTATCTAGTTGTGCACCTAAGTATGTGGCTACTGGTTGCCATGGATGGGGTTGACAAACATGACAACTTCGCCCTCCTGGGACATTCACTTTCTTGTGAATACCACTGCAGTGCTCTTGTCTGCATTAACATCAATTCACCATTTTTAAACAATATTTCTCGTATTGAGATTGCATTATGCAGTTTGTCGGTTGCCAATGTAAGTTGCAAATAGTGGACCATTATTGGAGTATCATCCAATGTTGTGGCAACAGTGCGTGGGATGTAAGCCACATAGATAGCAAAGAGCAGAGACGATAGCGAGGAGCCCTGGGAAATGCCTGCAGTGATGTGGACAATCTAATTCTCTCTAACTTCACTCGGAGTTTGAGATCGCTGAGGTACGATCTGTTAAGTTTTTGGTAGCGTTCTCTGTGGTATTAGAGCCTAGTTCAGTTCTTTCCACTAATCAGGTTTTCAATGCCATCCGGAAGTAGGTGTTTGTGCGTGGCACATCCGCAGTGGCCGCTGGTATCTGCTAATCTAGCCTCAAGATTGAGTCGTTGATTTTTTTCTTTTGAGCCACTGGCAGTTACTGGGCCAACAGAGTCATGTAGAGCGGTCTTTAGTTTTGTCCTATTGGCAGTTAGGACCCGATCTGGGATATTTTCATGCTATAAGCCATGTTAGAATAAAACTTGGTTATGGCCAGAACTGAGGTCGTCCATCGCACTTATTTGATATTGATGCGCGATATACAGTAATACCGTTAATAGCCTTGAATATCTTTCTCAGTCATGAGGAATATATTTAAGATGAGACTCCTATACCCCTCAGAGGAAATGCCAAATCTCTGTTGTACGAAGATTTCACTTGAGAACCACTTTCAATATGAGTGCTGTTTTCAGAATTACACTCTGGAGAAACTTATAATTTTTTCTGGTCGAGGGTACAGCTTTAAGACGGTTGTTTCTCAGACCGGCCGCTAGTTAGTATATTGAGAACTAATTGTAAAACGTTAAGAGATTTCCAGATCAGCTAACAATTAATTTTTCTGCCACTAGTCTACTATGTGTGCCTGGAGACATTCAGAGTAGCTGTATCTCGGGAGCTCTGCTGAGGCTGCGATTGGCAAATGGTTTGGATGATGGTGTACGGCTTAGCAAAGAATTCAGTACTATGTTCCTACCAATTTCAAAACAAACATGAAAGCCAAACAAAGCAAAACAAAGATTGCATGAGGATAAATCCAAGCCTATAAAAGTCTTCTTTCCACATATTTTTCTCTAACAGAAACTCGAATTTCAGATTCTCCAAGCACTACTAACCTGAATCTTTTCCATCACACTCTCAGAAGTTTCGTTTCAGAGGTCGAATTATGCATACGTTCGCTTTGAGATGCCATGTCAGAGTGTTTCTTACTTAGATGGTCCTCTTTTTAATCTTATTTGGCTAACAATCTTCAAATCTCATTATTTAGTTTCATTTGTTATGTCATCACTCTGCTAATTCTGTCTTTTACGTTTTATTTACTTGATGGTTTGATTTTCTTGAGACCAACTGTCGTAATTGTCAGGTCATTTTCTTTGAAGATTTTCTTTCTGTGCAGCTGGATAAAGAAAACCGAGTGGTTTTCTTTTTCCACCTGCACAGATCAAGCAGGTAGAAATGCTGAAACATTTGCTAACACCAATGACCTTACACAGTTTTCACTTGACTGTCAAAATACCAGATAACGCTAACCACTCTCCAAACTATATCTCTTTCTCTGAAGCCGTTTTTGGATATTGTTGGTCTTAAATGCAATTCTGACCATAAACCAGTATTGATTTCTTTTGCCATTGTGCACTATTCATGTGTTCTCTGACGCCAAGCGAGATCTCTGCGATTTCTATTATCCCTTTCTTTAGAAAAAGAAGAATGGAAGTCCCAAAGGGAGGAACAATGGATTATTGATTTCAGTCTTCTTTTCCAAAAACAGTGAAAGTGCCATTGAAGCATATTTTATTGGTATGGACATTTCTTCCTCAATCCACTTGAAATTGCCTTCCCTTATTTAAGCCTTGGTGGTTCTCTAAGAAGTGTGGCAATGCCATCGAAGAGAAGAACTGAGCATATCGCAATTGGCTTTAATTAAAATCTCCATGTTCTTTTCTACTTTACGCGAAAGCCCTTAATAATTACAGTAGCGAACAAATTAATCTGAACGGTAACATTTGAAAGAAAAAATTTAATTCGGCAAGAAAATAAGTACAAACATTAAATTTGAACTTCCTGGTAATTTATATGTGCTCCTCCGTTCCAATAAGTTCATTAATTCCCTTAGGCATGCACTCTGTTAACGTAGTACACATTTTTATTATTTCTTCATCTCGAAACTATACTTTAAGAATGTATTGTATTGTTATTCGTTGTATCACAATTTAAGTTTCCATGTCTTTTTCACTATGGCCACACATTTTCCATTGTGTTAATAACAGGAAAGGTACCTATCCATTGGTTAAATTGGATGTTTCGATTTTTGAGGAACGCTTTCACTTTCTTTTGAAGTGTGGCATGGAGAGAAATTCTGTTGGAACTTGAGTTCGTCTTTCTGGAGCTGTGGAACCACTATTTTCTCCATTTTCATCTATTGTCCCACAAACCATCAAAACGACGGAATATTAACTTTTATCAACTTTATAATCCTAAATTTTGATATTCAAACCATTTTCGATGAAATACTAATAATCTTGCTAACATCAATGCTAATAAAACACAATCCCGTTTCATTATTCGTAAAAAAAACACTTTTTAGTAGCACCCAAGTTTTACTTTTTGATAACATCAATATCTTCAGACAAGATGAGATGAGATGAAATTTCATTTTTTAGGATTATATTAATCTCCAATCTCTCTGTCGGAAACATATCACAAATATTGCTTCCTAAGCAACCAGAAAGTTAGGTGTTCTTTCACTGAAGGTGTTATTTTGTACCAACAGTACTGACTCTATACAAATCGCATGTGTGTCCAATCATCGAATGCTCTTCTAATATTTCGTGTGGTGTCACTAAGAGCTTTCCAAAAATACTGGATTCTGTGCAGAAGAAAGCAACTGGGTTGATGAATTACACATCTCTAATTCACACCACTCTTTTTCACAAGGACTTCAATTTCTTTCAGCAATGCAAATGTTGATTGCATTTTTCAAAGGTTATTTACATAGTCAACGGTTCATCAGAAATAAGATCACTAATCTGTTTCTCTCTCTCTCTTCTCTTTAAATCTGTTAAAACGAGGGCGGTAAACGATTAACTATCCCTTCGCAGCTAAATTCAATACTCACATATCAAATTTTATTTCTTTTCATTCATTATTTCTGCTGCTGCGTTTTGGAATAGTCTTCCGGCTTATGTATGTCCTAAAGAGTGCAATCATCTGGTCTTCAAACCAAATTTAAACAAATTTCTTCCATCTCTCTCTCTCTCTCTCTCTCTCTCTCTCTCCCTCTCTCCACCATTCTACCCATTTATGTCAATAATGTACTATAGGTTAAACAATTTCTCATGTCGGAAATCGCCATTAAAATGGTATTAAGAAGAATGCGAGGAAGGGTTTCTTCCAAGATTTTTTTTTGGTTTCGCACGAAATTGGTTATTCAGTTGTTGAGTTTAGACTAAAATTGTTTTTTTTTTCTACATGAAAATAGATTATAATCAGAGAATGATATGGTCTTATAGCACTTTGAAATTAATAGACATAACGCCCTAATACTTTATGATCTTCATTCTCTGGAGAAAATCTAATCAGAAGTCTTTTCTTGATATAGTGTTTCATATATCTAAGTGCGCTTTTGACCAAACGATTTTCCATATCGTCGTAATTGTTTAATGAACTTTTTAAACTAGTTTATCTTCAAGTAAAACAACGATGACACATTCCAAAAATAATTCCTAATGGTTTCTCGGAAACCACTCAAACAGCTTTCATGAATTAGTCTTATGTGCTACAAAGAGATTGATTCTTAGCATAGAGCAACAGAATGAGGAGAATTAAGAAAATGATTAGAAGGTACTAAAACATTACAATGCAATCGATGTTTTAAATTCATGCACATAATTAAAATAATAAAAGATAAAAAAATAAAATCTTCAATGTGCAGCGTCTATATTAAGCAAACTTGTGATTCAATAGCAACAACTTAAATATTAAACGAAACTATAAAGGATGAGAACTGGGATCAAAAAAGTAAACTTTCCGCTTAGCATCGCACATCAGTGAGCACAAACATTATTTTGAAAGTAGATACGTAATTGTGTCTGTTTCTTCAACTCTTCCTGTATGTTATGAAGGTCAGGATTGGCCAATGGTTAGGAAGGTCCAAGGCCAGTGTGTGTTTTTATACACTTCCTTTCGGCTGCCGCCAGTTATCTTAGTACTGTTACTATTTCTAGGTCAGAAGCATATGGCGTCTAGAACACGCACAAGATTTCCGTTCTCTCTCTCCCCCTCTTTCTCTCATCCGTTTCTATCACCGATCTTTTTCTTAGATTGACGCAGCTCTCAAAATAAAGACATTAGTAATTTCTTAAATCGCACCACTTCAAACAAGCGTCTTTGTTTTTGCCCAATACGGCCACGGAAAACTTCTAAAATATGCAATAAAAGAGCGGATGGAAGTAATTTAAAATTCAACGATGAATAGTCGATTAAGAGTGGATTTTTTTTTCTTTTTCACTGTTCCAACGTTTAACAAGTTCTAGACATACTCCATTCCTGACTACACGCATGCATTGCAAATTATCCCCAGTTCAGTGAAGAGCTCTTGGCTGGAGGCAGTTCGATGTACAATAATACAACTTTGGTTATTGAGGATATCACATTAGTGACGTCTTACAGGAATCAGTTCATTAAGACTCGGCCAACTCCCTGTTCCAATTAAATTTCAGTCACTGCGCATGACACAGAGCTTAGTGGTGGTGTTGCTCCCAAAGGCAACCAAGCATTTTCGATTCTCTTACTGCAGATACAATTTGAAAATGGAATCTAATAATTACATTCTGCTGATTTTAAGTGTGTTTAAAATCTATTGATTTTTTTCTCGTATTGTAGCATTTATTGACTTCAATATTGCGAACTTCATCTCGATCTAGATAAGAAAAGTAATAAGAAAATTACTTTTCTTTCACATAAAAAATGGAAATATATTCATTCTTCTTTACGGATGAGTAACTTTATAAAATTATTCCACTTGTTACATCCATTTCTTTATTCGGAAAAACGAAACATTTCAGCAAATTAAAAATGAGAAAACGTTGAATCTAAAAGAGCTAAGCAATAATTTCTCATGTAAGGAGGCATTGAGTTAAGAAGTTACAAAAATTCATAAATTCACTAAGAATCTCTTTTCTTATCGAGGGAAATACAATAAATAATAATTACCAAAACATTAAGAACAGTTCTGTCAATTTATCGTAAGAGAATTTTTTGATTTCACATCTTTTTGCGCAGGCCAAACTTCTCATTTCATTTCAAACCTTTCACTAAAATAATCACAAAAATATGGAAAGGGGTTTCTTTAACTGCTTTCATATTTTCCATGACAAAAATCCGATAAACATTTAAATTAAAAAGTGAAGTTCCTGTACTTTTTTAACTTGATAAATAAGATTTCAGAATCATTGCATTTGAACTGGATAGAAAATAAAATTGGAATAAAAGTTAAGTAATTACATACACTATAATTAAAATTATGCTGCAAATCTGACAGACCGGGTGTAAGGACTGATGGTTAGCAATTCCTACACTAATTAAAATTATTCTTTTTGGACATTAACCACATCTGAACAATTCAAATTTCGATCAAGTACTTTTGTTTCCAGCTGTTAAAATTCCTTCTGTTTCATTCGCTTTTCCTACATTACGGGGAAAATACTTTATAAAAGAAACAGTAATAACTGACATTGATATACTGATCTCTTTAAAACCGACTGCTCGCAAACATAGTTTTCGAATTAGGTAACGTAATCAGTTGCGTAAGCAATTGCTATTTGAATTTATTACCATAGCAATTACCATCAGCTGATTTTACACTAAATTTTCTGCACAGTAGATCATTCTGTTCGTATATTTCTGTTAAGATTTCATGCTTTGTAAAGTGCATGCTCCTGTACAATAACTAAGTTGCATTATATTAAGCAGCGTTATATTAGGCTTCTGACCTAATGTCTAATCCTCACCTTCTCGTGGTGCACCGTGTTGGGTATCTACTTTGATACTGAACGAACGAGGATGGGCTGGCAATTTGGGATTTAGCCGACCAAATTGTATTCTTATTGGCTTAAACCAAAATACAAAATGATGGTACAACATGACAAAATTTCATGCCGGCTGGGGCGTCGCCCGGTTGAACAAGGTCCCCGTTGTTTTCGCCAGGGAACCAGAGCGAACAGCGAAAAGTCAGCTACTGCAACAAATCTCAAAACACACCTCAAATCAACATCACCAGAGTTAAAGATCGGTACTATCAACATAAGAAGCTCGAATAGCACAGAAATGGAGCTAGCTGAGGAAGTAGATAATTACCAGATCGACATAATTGGGGTGACTGAAACAAAAAAGACAAAAACTGGTGAGATCTTTCTGAGCAATAAATACAAAATTGTTATATCGAGGCAATGACAATCAAGGAAAAGAAGGAGTAGCAATAGTATTCAACACTAAATATGCGACTAATCCTCTTGAATGGCAGGCAGTCTCAAGTACAGTGATGTGATCAAATATGAGAATGGGGAACTGGACAATGAGACTTATTTGTGCCTATTGTCCCACAGAAGGTTCTACTAAGGTAGAAGTGGAGGAATGTTTTCATGCTTTAGAGAAAGAAACTGACACAATGAGAAAGGAAAAGTTGGTCCTTGTTGGGGTCTAAATAGCAGAGTGGGAAATGATTGTCAGACATACAAAATTATATTTTGGAAGAATTTGGAGAAAAGAGCAAATCTAATAATAATGACAAATACCTGTTGAATTTCTGCCCAGGACATGGATTCGTTATTACTAACACAATATTCCAACATAAAAATGTGAACAAATTCATATGGAGAGTAGAGGAAAAGAATAAGAAAAGTCTCATTGACTATGTTATTGTTGATAGCGTTGTTTTCTCCCTGGTGCAGGACACGAGAGTGTACAGAGGATTTGAAATTGGAAGTGTTCACCATTTAGTCTTAAGCAGGATTAAATTGAGTTTCATATTGAAAAGAAGAACATATAAGAAAGTTTTAAAGAGAATAAAAGTTGAGCCTCTCAGATGTGAACTGTAGACTAAAATACAGAAATATTATTCAAGGGAAAATGAAAGAGTTTGAGAGCAAGAACCAAGCTTTGGAGATTCAGTGACAATCCCTGAAGAAAACACTGATTCAAACTTCCAGAGAGGCATGTGGTAAGATGTGGTATGAAGGTCAGCAATAAAAAGACAAACACAATGAAATTAGGCAGAATAATTGAAAATATCAACTGAGATGTGAATGGAGAACCTGTGGAACAAGTAAAACATTTGAGCTACTTAGGCATGATTTTTAGTGAAGATGGTAAATTAAATAAGGAAATAGACAACAGAATCAACAAAACTGGTATGGTAGGAAGTCAACTGAATAAATTCATATGGAATAAGAGAGAAATTAGTCGGAACACTAAATTAGCTGTATACAAGACAGTGTTCGAACCGATTTTAACTTATAGATCTGAGATCTGGGTCAGAAGTAAAATACTTGACCAAAGACTAGAGACCGCAGATATGAGAGTCCTGAGAAAAATTAGATGCGTGAAAAGATGGCATCAATGGCAATACTATTAAAAACGAGGATATTAGGAAAGAACTTGACATTCTCAGCATCCACGAATGCATTAGCAGAGATAATCTTAGGTGGTATGGTCATTTAAACAAAATGGGCGAGGAAAGATTAGCAAACCAAGTGTTCTCTGCAAGGTTGGCAGGAAAGCGACCCAGAGGAAGACCAAGATATAGGTGGATTGATGCTGTACAAAGTGCCTCAGACAACAGAAATATAAGATCTGATACTGTTTTAGTTTTGGCAAGTAACAGACTGATTTGGAGGAAAATTGTAGATAGGAAGTTAGTAATGATGTAAATTTTTCATGTTGTTATCATATCCTTTAGACACCTTGAGGGTACATGGCAGGAATTTGATGAGGATGAAGATGATGATGATGATGATACCTGCACACTGGAATGTGGATCTACGTGCATACGTAAATCAGAAAGGAAGGAATCCTTTACTAATCCTGAAACAATCCGGCTACAATAGTTCTGCTGTATAAAAGTAGCAGCATCCACGAATAATATATGGTTAAGGAAGTTTCATCCGCAGTTTTGTTTTGAAAATTGATTAATCTTTTGAAATATTTGTCTAAAGAATAATATTGAGAACACCAGAGGTTTATGGAAATATGAAGATTTCCGCAAACATTCTCGCTATGCTAGAATTTCTAACCTCCATCCTATACTCGACACTCCAGACTGATCCCTGTAAGCAATGGTTTGATTTTCTCTTTTATTCGTATATATATTCTTCGATGTTGAAGGCGATCAATTTTCAGGGATTCGCTGATTTGTTTAAAAATCACTCATCGTATTAATTGTATACAACTCCTTTCCTAAAATAAAATGTAACTCTTCTTTATCAACTACATGTCAATCAATTAATAAGAACTCAAACGAAAGTGGTGTGGATAGATTCATTTAGATTAGGCTAAATACAAACATTAAATCCTGTCGGCATAAACGATAAATAATACTCAAACATCCAGTGAGGCAACATGGATTTCCTTCCTGATACCAACGAGCCTAATTGGATGCATTTAATTCCCTGGATTATTTTCTGGGAACGAAGATGTGTAGAGATACCAAACAACATACTTGATTACTTCAAGAATTATAATTTAACTTGAGGCTTCGAAGAGGTGTTATCTAACTATGCATCGCGGCAGCAGTTAATTAATTCGTATGACATTCGTGTTCGATACGCCAGAAGAAAGCTCAATAAAATGGGAAAGTATAGATATTGGCTGTTGAACAGACAGCTTCGTGGTCTAGATATGGATTTGAAAGGAGAGAATTAACCTTTTAATATTTCCCGTTTCATTGCAATTTTTGCCCATTAGAGCATATAATTGAAAAAGGACATTAAACGAGGATCATCCATGAATGTCTCGACGCATTCAAATTCTTCCTCGGCTTATGATAATTATTTTCGCGATATTTTGTCTGCTACATTACATGCTTGATAATAATAAATCAGTCAAACACTGCGCAAATGTAGAAATAAAAAAGAATTGCAACATACGCTACTATATAAGTGTTAGAGTATTTTTCTTATAAACATATCGTAAGAGGTGAAATGGGGTTTATATTAGCAGGGAGTCAAAGCGTTAGACTATGAACTATCGTTTTTCAGACAGAAGAAAAAGTTTAAAAAGGTCCACTATTGGTTTTATATTTTTAATAATTATAATGTAAAGCTCCCATTTTTTTTCTTTCTGTTTATGGTTCTTTACACAATAACGTTTCGGAAACTGGGTTAGAGACAGCAATATGTTATTATTCCAAAGTTATTTGATGCTATTTAAATAGGACAATTTCTCATTAATCAGTAATTCAACTATAATAGCTGGGAATCAAAACCCGACCTTTAATTATAAATCCCACGTTCCGAAGAAGTAGATTCAATGCTAAACAATCACTCTTTGATCCAACTCGTTCAATATATTTGAAAGGCACTAATGAGATGAGGAAGCGAACATGGTTTCCATATCTGTGAATGCTGTAGCCAGGAGAATGATGATCATGAAACTTCACAGAAGTTACGAATTAGCTAATTAACCAACACCACCGCATGACTCTGAGTGCAACTCAATCCTGGAGTTCATTTAGATCGAAAGAATGTTCCCATGTGAAAACTGTTTGGCTTGAATAAAATATCGCTACAGAAGCAAGAAATTATATTTACCGACTGTCTCTACAATAAATGTGATTTCTACAAAACAGTAGGATTCCAGTTTACAACTCAAATGTATTTGTATGGTTTCTTTAATTTGTTACTAACTTGTAAAGCGGAGAAAAGGTTTTGAAATGAGAGCGACTAGCTTTAATTATTTACATAATTTCATTTAATGTTATTGGGTTCATGATTCATTCAAGTTCTTTCAGTAAATTTTACGATACAGGAATAATAAAATGCAAGAGACTAAAAATTACAAAAAATTAGTTTTATGTTCCTATAATTAATAACTTCTAAAATGTTACACATATAACGTCGCAAACATTGCAAATCTTACAAACTTGATATATATGACTCCAAGAAGAAAGTATGAATCTGGAGATAAAAACAACAAACAAAAAAAAAGTTTCATATCAGAAAAACAAACTTTATTATAACTAGTCCTTCGACAAGAATAAAGGCTGAAATATTCGTATTTCATAACAGTCCTTTCACACTTCGTACACTATAGAAGACCCTATAGTTGGCATGAAGTCATGTCTCATCGGTCTTGGCTAAATCATTAAATAAACGAAACTATGTTATATATATTATTATTACTAAAGAGCAAGACGAGAACTTTTTAACAGATTTTGTCTTTTGTTTAGGCTGTCATTATTGACCAACACGAAGGACATTGGGAAATCTCTTTTTAAACACTCCCAATTGAATCACTCTCAGAATTTCGAAAACACCTTTTTAAAGCTCCCTTTGCGAGCAGTTTCAAACAATGGTGTCATGCTGACGTCATTTTGCTCGTTTCCATGACAACTCCCACATCTTTGAATAATAAGGACTTAGCACAAAAGTGCTTATTTTGATTGACATCAGTTGGAAATCCTTTCTAAGCAAAGTTAAATCCCTTTAGTTTTCTTCTTTTACTTATGGAGGTGAATAACCCGAACGATTCGTTATACCAGGATTAGACGGTCATCGAGACGGAGTGTGTTGCAAGAAATAATTTTTCACGTTCTTTCTTTTTTATAAATATATTAAACTCCATATTTTTATGAAGGCATTCAAAGTTAATTATCAAGCGGTTTGGATAATATCATCAAAATAACAAAGTGAATTGAATCAAGGGCTGAATCAAGCAGATGAAGTCAGTCTTGGAATTCTGCAGAAATTAAAATATAAAAGAAGCTTGTTTACATACAAGTTCCCATTTTCATACTTTAATATATTAAAGTATGAAATATAATTTATTGGCAAATCAACACCTGTTGATTTGCCAATATTTCTTTCCCATTGATGCTATAGGAACTAAGTTTATGGTGTCTGTTAATTGCTTTTCTACTGGCTGATTTGCATCTTTTAAGGGAAAAAACTTCGCTACTTTTACTATGGAAATTAACATAGAAAAGAAATGAGTGTAATAAAATTTAATAAATTAACCACATAAGGTGGAATATCAGAAAAATAAAGCTCAAAACTTTAGTAAAGTCTACTACTTTATTTATTTTTTATTCTATCTTAGAGAGTTCGTGAAAGCATGTTGACTTTGAAATAAGACAATACACAATTTATCTTTCCTTTGACGGGAAAAGAACCACCACAGCGAGCTCGGTAGTGACAACGACTCCGCGATCTTACACCACAGGCCATGACGTCAGAAATGAAGATTCCCATCATTTATAAGAGATTTCTTCGTGCTTGAGTGCAATGACCTCGTGCCAAACTCATACCGAACATGCCCTTCATTTCCCAGGAGCCCAACCGCGTGAAAAGTGAAATAACCGTCAATGAATCGAATAGAATACGATTAAGGAAATTATGATTCTGCATGAATGCAAAACAGTTTTATTCCTCTGTAAAGAACACATAAAATTTCAGTATTTAATAACACGCTTCGTTAAGGTAGTTTTTCAGTATTACGTAGAAATCTGTACGTAAAAGTGTTTATTTATAAGTCACGTTGCATTCTTTAACATTCCTCTAGCTGCCGGCAATTCTTATCTTTCGCATCAAATACAACTTGGAATATACTGAGATAATAATCTCGTAAGATGAAAACAGGTGGATATTGAATCTATACTTAAGGAAATGAGTGATTAACATGAAAAAGTAAGCAAAGCGAAATATATACACAGCTCGACGGATTGTAGTGAAATTTGGCATTTAGGGTTCCAATAAAATTTATGGGCAGTAAAATTTTGGTTTGGACGAATCGTATGATAAGTGCTGGGATAAATCATATTACGTTACTCGAGTCGTTTAATTGTCTTTTTTGTTTTAAAATAAAGTGCATGTTAAACTAGAATAAAAATTAATTCTGTTTGGTTAACAGGCTCGTTCATCTTATGTTCTGGAAAGCTAGGCAACTGTCATTTCGTAAAAAAAAGTGATGATTGCGACGATGTTACTCTTTCAGTTATTACGTCCAGTAACTGATTTAATAGAATTTCTAAGAAATAAGACTCGCTGATGCACTGAAAATGGTATCATAAACGACCACTGAATTTAAGATTTTTAAGATAAATTTTGTTCCTGTCTCTTCTTGCAGATGTTTTATGGCATAAACAAAAACAAGTCAGATTTTGCATTAATCTTGACTGTTTTCAATGGCGAGGTATTTTCTTCTACGGAAATGTTCTTCTTTGAATCGATTTGTTAATTTCACTTAAGATCTTTTTTTTTTTTTTTTTTAAATTCTTGCTCGCTTATTGTATGGTGTGTTCTTTTGGTAGATCTTCTTTATATTAGTATTTAAGTCCATTTCTTTTTAAATTCTTTTGAAGTTTTTTTGTTATCCCCCCCCCCTCTCTGAACGGTTTTCTTCTATTGTGATTGCTGCCTTATTTGTAACTGTCTCTCGTTCTTCGCAAGAAATCGGCTTTGCTTTATCTTTTTCTTGTTATGATTTCCCTACCAAAGAAGACATCAAAGAACACTTGCATAAAAAAAGACTTCTTCGGTATCTTCATTGAAAGAATAAGCACTTACTTTCTTTTAAATCTGAACTAATTTATCCTTTTTATTTTAATTACAAAAAGATTTTAAATTAATTGCTTTGTACATTTCAAAAGTTTCCCTTTCTTTGTATGCTTCCCCGAAAGGATCAATATTTCTAATTATTTTATTTGATGCATTGGTTAACAATTATGTAACTAAATAAAACGGTAATCTCTTGTGCCATCTTGCAGTTTATTATGGAAAAAAACGAATTGTAACTTAACATTTATTCTCTTCAAAGTTCATAACATTTAGAACAGATGAATTTTATTATCGGTATTTGATTTGAAACATATTATGAGTAGCACAATCCTTTTTTTCTATAAAAAAACACCCTTTGAATTATAAAATAATTCACTGATGCTTACATAGTCAAAGGATTGTTTTGATCGTTTAGCATGAACAGAAGCACATAAGGCTCGCAAGCAAAGGCATTATGCCAATCAAGGGTAGTTTGATTTGGAAAACCGAGTTTCCGAGAGAGAAAAATCGAGCTATTTCTGTATTAGACCTGCTGACATATCCTCCGACTAATGATTGGGGATGCCTCTGCAGCGCCTCAATAGCAATGATCTTTTGATGATGAATTAATTAATTTATTTCGATTCCTGTATTATGAGAAGAACATGTTCCCACACTTCTTGTGATTGCGTGTTAGCCGGTCTTAGATGGATTTTCTTCCCTGAAATACAATTTCTTTCTGCTGGAAAACATTCTCGTGCCGAGGATAGCAATGTAGTTTACAAAGATAGCATATTTTTGTCACTGCTTTTGTTATCTTGGAGTAATCTAAACAATCAAACTAAGCTAACTGAAGTTTTCAAAGCACATAGTCTAGGAGCAGTTGTCAAGTCTTAAGTAAAGATTTCACGTCAGTCTTTTATTATTACTAATCTTTAATAAGATTCGCTTCACCTCCATAAAGCTGCGAAAGTAGAGCGCCTTCCATCATTATATGAACTGTTAATAATCAAATATATTAATACGTATTTACTATTAATGAATTAATGAACAAATACGATCATAAGTTATAGTGATGAGTTTAATCAATGATAGCTCTTATTAAGGAAACCCAAGGATATAATCGATTTCCTGAAATAAAGAGAAATGTAAGCTACATAAACATGATTTGGAGTATTACTTTGGTTATTTCCTTCTTTTTTTTCTATTTCCTGTGATGGTCATTGTAACAAAGCATCATCCACCAACTGAATAGCACTTACATGATTGCTGCTGTAAAATGTGTCAACAGAAAAAAAAAATCATTAACATTACTTAAATGATAGAATTAATCATAACCGGTGGTGAGCTATGGAAATTTTAACACAAGGATCGCATCGTCTAGCAGAAAAAAAAAACCCGGCCTAACTTAGCCCTTATAATGCTTATATTCAGACTTTGTAGAGCTACTGATATGATGATTCCTTTAGGATATCAATCATCAATGCTAGATCTTTCAAAAATTCCAAATTGAGAAGTCGGTTTAAAAGCCCTTATATTTATTGTTCGATGCAAAATGCTTGCAGAAAGCTGGATAATTTCCCCACAAAGCAAGAGCCGTTCGTAAACTGCAAGCTTCCTATCGTGGTGCAGACGCACGGCCTATCTTTAAAATTTCGATATCAAGGTCTTTTGCAGTCGTATTTAATTCTCGCTGATTTTTTGGTGATTGATGATAAAAAGCATATAATTTATCCATAAATATTTCAAAATGATTTATTTCTTTAATGTTTTTATCGAATCGTGTAAGTGTGAACGATGAGCGCAATGCTAAATCACAACGTTGGGAAAATTTTGTAGAAGTTTGATTGCAATACCTGGTTTGTTTCCTAACATTACACTAGCTCCATTAGAACAAAACGCAATGAATTGATTTTTTATATAGTTATCAGAAAACTCATATGAATTTGCAGTGTCAATTATAGTAGCATGTATACATTCCACGGTGGTATTTTCTAGTTCTACAAGATTATTAAACAAGAAGAACAAGGGGCTCGCAAATTTCAGAAAAATTTAACAAAGGGCTCGCGCAAGCCCAAGCTAGCCCCTTATAGCTCACCACCATAACCATATCCGTTAAATCTGTAAATAAAAATCTATTGATATTTTTGTTCATTACGTTCAAGTCTTTAAATTTTCTCAATATCAAACTCGCTTAGCAATGACTTCTATATTGCGATATTTGAAGTTTGTTTTGTCCAACGAAAAAGGCAGAAACTAAAGAGGAGGATGAACAGAAAAGGGGTTGTCTAACTTTAACAACTTGCGATTTGTTAGAAAGCTGACAAAATGCAATAGTTCTCGACTTTGTATTTTCCCTTTGGTCAATAAGCACAGCACTACACACCTAATTCGTGCTTGCCACTCAAGATAAACGCATGGTTATCTTGAGTGATAGTCTGGTGAAATGTTTCTCAATGTAGGACAATTTTGCTGAAGCAATTATATTCAGCTTTGTAAATGTCAGTCGACTGAAATTATGCAAGATAATTGGTACGTTAATTGAGGTCGAAAAGAAAATGTTTTTCCTTAGCTTTCTATAACCCATCATAAGGAGCAAAGTTTGGTCGATTGGTAGAGTCTCTGCTACTAAGGACTCACGAAAAAAGTTAATCAAGTTTAAGCGCGGATACTAGTAGGAGGGAGCTCAGTCGTTCGATGCTGTTGACAAATTCTCCTTCGATGAGTCTTTGGACTCCCTAGAGGTGTCACATAATAATAATAATAATAATAATAATAATAATAATAATAATAATAATAATGTGAGCAGTGGTTCAACTTCAAAAAGTGAGCTTCTATCTATGATCAATAGATGGCAGCACTACAATTGTTTTTGTTCATCGAACCGAGTCATTAGAATGAACTGTTTGTTTTATCATAAACAGAACTCGATTTCATGATTAACCAGCATATTGTGTATGGAAAACTGGATTTCCTAAATACCGTTCGAGATCGATCCCAATAATATCTGTCTAAAGTCGGGGAATGTATTGACATTTGATCTTACCTTAGTGAGATGTCTCACGGTCCATTATGTCCGGGGAATGCGCATGTCCACGAACCAATTTGCCTGCTTGTGGGAAATGAAATCTGACGGTTATAAGACAGTAAATTGCTCCGATTTAATGAAGCAAAATTTTCCATTTTTAATCTTTTCTGAAACTTATATCAAAGATCATAGATTTTTCCGTCCCTGAAACTCGGGATTTTTAACTCGTAAAGCAGACAAAAACCGACCTCCTGAAAACATAACTGGAACAGATAATTGGTTTTCGCTTCAAGGTCTTAACTTCATTTGAATTACCTTTAAATAATCCAGCCGAGTATCTAAGCAATGAGAAAGGAAGTAAGTTCTAATATTTCACACATATAAACAAAGGTATGGGCGACTGTGCTGAACCAACCACATGCACAAACCAGCATAAAAAGACTCTATTTTGGTATTGCTATTCCAAAACCGTCGTTGTTTTCTTTTTTTTTTTTTTACAGTTATTATATAAAAGACAAGTCTGAGAACCCCCCCCCGCCCACCACTGAGCTTTTCTGAATTGCTAAATTTCCCGCTCTTTAAGCAGGAAATCCTCAGACAGTAGACATTTTAAGAAGAAGATGGAGAATAAATGTCTGAACATAACCATCTTCCCTTCATTACAAGGGATAATGTTAGTAATATTATATAATTACTGGATTGAATGCATTTTAGGTCTTTTTCTGTTCTTATGGATACCAAATTGAACAGTGAATTCACTTTCTATCATCCACAATGAGTTCATTATTATTTTTAAAAATGGCTAGCATTATGAACTCAAGAAGATGTGTAAGTCTATTCGAGGCAATCTTGAAGAAACATTCATGTCTTACATGGATATAAAACTTTCTGATATTCAACATGTTCGAATAAGAGTTATGACTTATTTCACTCGCTCACCATCAGGCTTATAATAACAGCCATTGGTATTAGCATCAAGGTAACCAAAGTCAGGATCTATAAATGCAGATTTACATTACACTGTGTGTTTTCTGGCCAATTTGTCTCCTTAAATGAGGAAAATGATTTTTTTAAAAATTATTTTTCCTTTCCAGCATAAACCTGTTTACTCACATTGAAAGAAATAAAAATTTCGAAAATAATTTGCCTCTTTCATAGGTTTTGAATTTCTCATTCAAGTGGTAAACATTTGCTATTCACAAAGCATCCAATGATAAAATATTAGAAAATGTGTCAAGCCAGGTATGTCTCATTAATTTAATTTGAAATTAAAAGAAACATTGCAGAAATGTTATATATAAGAAAATAAACGTCATGCATAAAACCAAAATCTAGGCATATTATATATAGACTTATCAACAACCTTTATGCCAAACGTACATTAACAGTGATGTTAATATACAGAGATTTTAATTCTACAATTAACATCTCAGCCCACCGCTGTTAATTATTAAAGTTTTATTTATTTGCTGTAATAATCTCTCTTTATAATAATAATTTTATTGTTGTAGTTTGAACTAATACGAGATGAAATATTTCCAAGCAACTTTTTCTTAATATTCTGTGCACTTGCCATTTTGTTATCTCATATAGTTTGCTGAGCTACAGTGTGTGTTATCACATATAGCTCAGCAAAATGTTGGTTTTCAGAGGTGAAAGCTGGGGCAGATGCCAGAGATAACAATAAATTGAGATACAAAAGCGTCAGTCACTTTCAGAGTTGGGTTTCAGCGGCGTTCTTTATTCGGAATAGAAAGATTTTATTCCTATTTTCGGATGTCCCAGACTTCGGTTGTTATCGTTGTTATCAGTATCATGGGTTCTGCTGCTAATCAATTACTTTGTTTGTATCGATTTACAAACCATATTATACAATAGCATGCTATCCAGGTTTCATAAACAGTTACATTATCTTATCAAAGGTATGTGAACATTCAGGAAGAGTCAGTTCTAGTGGTGTTATCCACTTTATGCCTCTTCAAAAATACACGTCACTGAAAAAAAAAAAAAATAAATAAAAATAGAAGAGCAGGTGACTCTTTAAATAAGATTATTTTAATGTTATGATGATACATTAAATGGCTATAACAACCTTAATCCTGGCCCTGATCGACAGTCAACAAATTTCAACTGACTTATATTTTCTCTGCTAGTGATATAATCTACTGAACTTTGGTTCCTTCTTCAGACCAATTTCACACTTTCTTTCCAGAATCGTATAATACTACTGATAAGTTGAGCACAGCCTCGTGAGATATCTGAAGAGACATACTTTCAATGGGATCCATGCAGCAATACTTGGAACATTTCCACTCTCTGTCTCTCTCTCGTGAATGAGCATAGCTTTCTTCTCCCGACTCTCCAGCACAACTGGGATAACTACGGCATAAAGTTGAAAACACCTGAATTCGAATCCTGTTTAGAATGAAAAGAAACTTTGTAAGGGCTGTTCGACAAAAGGAGTTCACAGGTATGAAAGTTGCAGGCATTTCTTCTCGAAAAATAACAAACCTAGTCGAAGAACTAACCTTTTTTCTGTGACACGATGATACGGGCAGCACGAAATCAGTTCAGTTATCGTAACACACTTATCAGAAGCGGTACATGAAATTATTTCTCCAAAACGTCTTTCAAGCTATCTCTGGTTAAATTCCGTATCTTCACGCAATGAAATAACCACCATGCGTTAGTTGACTGACTGTTCTGTTCTACGCTCATTTTCTTTTATGACTCAGGTGCTATTCTTAAAAGGAAAAACAACCTTCTGCACATAAAACACGCCACGAGTTTTACTCTATTCAGAAGTGCTTTACTTTTAAGCGTCGATTATAAATCTTTACTCCAAAAATAGAGATAAGATTTTCTCGCAAAACATTGCGAGAAAATTCGGCTACTTTTCTTACAAAAGTTCCATATTATGTTCGACAGAGCAATAAAAATTGATGAGGATGTTGGATTGATGTATAGAAAGGAGTCAAAATGGCCCTTTTCATTTCTCAGACCTTGACCTACATTTGGAGGGAGGAAAAGCGACGCCTGTTCACTGTAACTTTATTTAAAAAAATAAAAACCGTCTTTGACACTAAAGAATGACGGAGAATATCAGAAAGAGAGAGAGAGAGAGAGAGAGAACGAAATATGGCAACACACAGTTAGTAAAAGCAGCATCTGTACATTTTACGTTTCGAAATGTTTCAAATCTATGTTTAATTTGTAGAATTAAACTGTTACCAATGTCATCAAACAACGGGCTTGCTTAAAAAATGAATAAAATATCCTCCTAAATATATTTCTCAGTCGATGTGCTATTGACAATGGGAAGGTATAAGGATAATCCCAACTATTACACTTCTTGAAGTTCGATTGGTTTTCGCCCTGGTTTTCTAGTCATATTTTTTTTCTGTGTCACCCCATTCTTGATGCTCACTTAATGTCGACTAGTTGTTTCTCAGATGATGCCCTAGAATCTTTTCAACACCATTCCTTTTTCTTGCATTCATGGAAACAGAATACAATTCATATATTCACAATCTTATTCTAAATGGTATAAGATCCGCTTGGATAAGAAATAAGTTGTTGAATCACGGGTGAACGTCATGTTTGCGTCTAGGCTGGTATTGTCGAAGTCAAAGAGGATTTCTAGCATAAAAGTCTCAGTCGCGAATACTTCATTGCACACTGACGTCATCAGTAGACACTAAGTTCACTATCAATGCTAATTATCAAGGCAGGTCCAAAGGATTCAGTCATTTGTGATATCTTTCTTACGTTCATTAAATCACGCTCGGGTGGAGACACAACTTCTAATTAGATGAACAACTTCTGTATCTATCTTCTAAAAAAATGATGTTTTAGGCATTCACTAATCATGTCTGACAATAATAGCAACATTAATCTTGAGATTTTAAAATTGTACTTTACAAATACGAAGATATATTTTCCGTATGTAATCATTAAATGTCACTGATTCCCTCTCCCTTTTCATTTCAACTGTGCACCTTTTCATGTGTTTCGGAAACAACTATTTTCAGCAAATTTAACTTCTCCCATATTCATGATGGAACAGCATTATTGCTGCTTTCTCTCGTAACTATGCTGTGAACAAGTTGGGAAGAAAGTTGTGAAGTACGCGGACTAACAAAACAATTTGACCTTCGATAAAGTGTTTCTATTACGTTTTGCAATTCGAATGAAGAAATGCATTCTCAAGTTTTTCCAAATGTATTTCACAAAACGAACGTACTTTGTCCGTTATATTATTAAGAATGATTAGTATCTCGAAGCTTGTGTTACGACAAACCGCAGGTGGCAACTTATGGTGTAGTATTCTTGTGATCTAGATAGATGTGATCTGTTGTGTGGAATGTATTGAAGACAGCTCTGTGAGATGGGGAAGAACGAAGTCTAAAACGTCTAAAAGATTATGTTCAGAAACCATTGCTGCCCAGGGATGGAATTCATAAATCAATCTCAGTGTGGCTGAAAGATTTCGATTCACTTACTAGTGGATGCTAAATTCGTATAACAAATTTCATCATCATCATCATCATCAAATTCCTGCCATGTACCCTCAAGGGGTGTACAGGATATGACAGTACTACATGAAAAAATTACATCATTACTAACTTCCTATCTACAATTTTCCTCCAAATCAGTCTGTTACTTGTCAAGACTCCAACATTATCAGATCTTATATTTCTATCGTCTAAGGCACTTTGTACCGTATCAATCCACCTATATCTTGGTCTTCCTCTGGGTCGTTTTCCTGCCAACCTGGCAGAGAACACTTGTTTTGCTAATCTTTCCTCTCCCATTCTATTTAAGTGACCATACCATCTGAGATTAGCTCTGCTAACGCATTCCTGGATGCTGACAATGTCAAGTTCATTCCTAATATCCTCATTTTTAATATGATATTGCCATTGATGCCATCTGTTTACGCCTCTAATCTTTCTCAGGACTCTCATATCTGCGGTCTCTAGTCTCTGGTCAAGTGTTTTACTTCTGACCCAGCTCTCAGATCCATAAGTTAAAATTGGTTTGAACACAGTCTTGTATACAGCTAATTTAGTGTTCCGACTAATTTCTTTCTTATTCCATATGAATTTATTCAACTGACTTCCCACGATACCAGCTTTGCTGATTCTGTTATCTATTTCTATATTTAGTTTACCATCTTCAGTAAAAATTGTGCCTAAGTAGCTGAAATGTTTTACTTGTTTCACAGGTTCTCCATTCACAACACAGTTGACATTTTCAATGATTCTGCCTATTTTCATTGTCTTTGTCTTTTTATTGCTGACCTTCATACCATATCTATTACAACAGCTATTCAATTTAGTCAGAGAATCTTGCAGACTTGTAGCGGATTTATTTAGAAGTATAACATCATCCGCATAAAGCAAAGAGCTGACATTAACATCTCCAATTTTGATATCAGGTTTAATACCACATTCCTTCATAATGTGATCCATATAGATAATGAATAACAGAGGGGATAATGTACATCCTTGTCTCACACCAGATTTAACATTAAACCATCTTCCTGTACTTCCTTCAATTCTAACTGCTGACTCAAAACTCAAATAAAGACTAAGTATTGCTTGATATAATGCCCCATTGACACCATATAACTGCAGCGTATTGAATAGCTTCTCTCTTGGCACCTTGTCATATGCCTTTTCCAAATCGACAAAACTTAAATACAGATCTTTGTTATATTCCCATGCTTTCTCGACTATTTGTCGTAAAGTGAAGATCTGATCCTGACAGCCTCTATTTGGCCTGAATCCAGCTTGTTCTTCACCAAGCTTTTCTTCCACAATTCTTCTCAACCGTTTCTCAAGTATACTTGCATAGATCTTGCCAGGAACACCCAGTAGGGAAATACCTCTATAATTCTCACATTCAGTTTTATTTCCCTTTTTATATATGGGTACTATGAGAGCTCTACTCCAATCATCGGGAATTCGTCCCTCTGTCCAGGCTTTCTGAACTATGCAGTGCAGCCACTGTAAGACTCTTATACCACCATACTTCAGCATTTCTGGTCGAATATCATCTACTCCTGCTGCTTTTCCACATTTCAAGCCTTTGATGGCTTTTTCTACTTCAAGTATGGATATGTATTCCTGACTGCATGCCTCGTCAGTGTTTTTTATCACTGTGCTGTCATCACTGCTTGTTTCATTTAGCAGTTTTTCAAAGTAATTACTCCATACTTCAAGGATATCTTTTTCTCCTGTTTTCATTTCACCTTTATCATCTCTAATTCCTTTTACAGCACTCTTTCCTCCATTCCTAAGCTTCTTCAACAACCTCCAGAATATTTTGCCACCTTCTTGATATTTATTTTCAATATTCTTGCCAAAGTCCTCCCATGACTTTTGTTTAGCTAGTTTTACACACTGTTTAGCTTTCTTACATTTGTCCCTGTATTCTGTAAGAGTAAAAGCTGACTTATTTGCCAGGAACTTTTTTTATGCTTTCTTCTTTTCCTTCACTGCCTCTTTAACTTCCTGTGTCCACCAGGGAGTTCGGATTTTTTTATCCTTGCACACAACCTCACCACATGCCTCTCTGGCAGAATTAATCAATGTTTCCTTCAGAGTTTGCCACTGAATCCCCAAGGTTTGATTCCTGTTCTCAAACTCTTTCATTTTCTTTTCAATAATATTTCTGTATTTTAGTCTACAGTTCACATCTGAGAGCTGCTCAACTTTTATTCGCTTTAAAACTTTCTTACATGTTATTCTTTTCAATATGAAATTCAATTTTATCCTGCTCAAGACTAAATAGTGATCACTTCCAATTTCAAATCCTCTGTACACTCTGGTGTCCTGCACCAGGGAGAAAACATCACTATCAACAATAACATAGTCAATGAGACTTTTCTTATTCCTAGCCTCTTCTCTCCATGTGAATTTGTGCACATTTTTATGTTGGAACATGGTGTTAGTAATAACCAGTCCATGTCCTGAGCAGAAATCCAACAGATATTTGCCATTATTATTAGCTTTGCTCTTTTCTCCAAATTTTCCCAAAATATTTTTGTATGTCTCACAATCATTTCCTACTCTACTATTTAGATCCCCAACAAGGACCAACTTTTCCTTTTTCATTGTGTCAGTTGCTTTTTCTAAAGCCTCAAAAAATTCCTCCACTTCTACCTTAGTAGAACCTTCTGTGGGACCATAGGCACAAATAAGTCTCATTGTCCAGTTCCCCATTCTTATATTTGCCCACATTACTCTACTTGAGACTGACTGCCATTCAAGAAGATTAGCCTCGTATTTTGTGTTGAATACTATGGCTACTCCTTCTTTTCCTTGATTGTCATTGCCTGAATATAACATTTTGTATTTATTGCTCAGAAAGATCTCACCAGTTTTGGTCTTTTTTGTTTCAGTCACCCCTATTATGTCGATCTGGTACTTATCTAATTCCTCAGCTAGCTCCATTTCTTTGCCATTCAGGCTTCTTACGTTGATAGTACCGATCTTTAACTCTGGTGATGTTGAGTTGGGGTTTGTTTTCAGATTTGTTCCAGTAGCTGACTTTTGGCTGTTCGCCCTGGTTCCCTGGCGAAAACAACGGGGGCCTTGTTTAACCGGGCGACGCCCCAGCCGGCATGGAATTGTGTCATGTTGTACCATCATTTTTTATTTTGGTTTAACCAATAAGAATACAATTTGGTCGGCTAAATCCCAAATTGCCAGCCCATCCTCGTTCGTTCAGTATCAAAGTAGATACCCAACAGGGTGCACCACGAGAAGGTGAGGATTGGACATTAGGTCAGAAGCCCTGGTCGGTTCTCCATATTCCTTTAAAGGCTATGTGGAGGTCTCCTCTCAGTTATTAATTTAGATGTTTTAATTCTCTTCTTCTTTTAGTATCTAACTTTTGATTGGTGGGTGCAGTAGTTAGGTTTCTTCACAGTAATTGGCAGAAAGTGGTATCTGTAGACTAGAGCTTAATCTATAAGCAAAGGTAGTGTCCTCCTAAAGCTGTTCTCTGAGGCTAGAAAAGACTCTGCTCCCCTAAATTTCATAATTGTAAACATTTCTTCAAACGACTCCTGACATAGAAGAATTATCTTGTTGCAGCGGCCATACACCTTCCATCTACAAAAAAAAAGAAAAGAAAAAAGCGTATGAAGTGTATAGAAAAGATTTATAGCTATCAGAGCAACCACCAGGTGTCTATTACAAAACAAAAGTAAATAAATAAATATTAAACAATTTTCAAATGTACAGCGAGAGAGGTTAGATATTCACAAGAATAATCAAGTGTTTTTGAGAAATAAAAAATTCCTTAACGATATGTGAATGGAAATATGAAATAGAAAAAAAAAGTAATGAAACCATCGTCTAAATTGGTTTCGGGAATACTCAACTTGTATACTAAATAAAAAAATGACATTCATGAACATGTTCTTGAGCTCGAGAACAATAACGTAGCTAGTCCGAGTATGTCGGTATTTCTGCATGGCCTCTGGGAAACTTTGAAACCTGTCTTCACTGCTTGGATGTTCTTGTTTAGATTCCTTTAAGCGAAAGTAGACCATCAACGTATCTAGAGTATGTGCAAAAAACGTCCTGCTTGAAAGTAATCAATTTAGATTGTATGAATAGACCACTGCACAAATTGAGTTGAGTAATTATATTTTGAACAATTTTGGGTCTTCGCGAATAATATTCATGTGTTCTTTACTTATTGAGAACAGCAATAATTACTTTTATTTTATCAAGTTAAAATTGCTAGCCTATGTAAGACAGATTTCAAAGTTTCCCAGTTTTAAATATTCTTCATTTAAAATAACGCGTATTTTTACAACTTACTAATATTAAACCACTTATAAAACATATGAATAATAGCGTATATTATATTATACTCGAAAATATGCAACCGATAATCAGCTATGTTGCCCAGGAATCGAACAACATCGTTGCTACGAGTTGAGACTAATTTATAAATAGCCAGGAAACGTGACTATTATATTATATTATAATTAAAAGAAACACACGTATTAACTACAGTGAAAATTATTTAATTATAAATATTTCATCCTAAGTATCTTAGGACATCATCAGTACAGTAGTTTAAAACAATAATAGAAATAACAAACAGTTAGGCCGCATGATTACAATAGAATCTCATTAAACGTGCGTAACGTGTTACAGAAGTAAAAAAAAAATTATTTAACACAATTTTGTATGACAATTTCCTATAATTTAGGAATAGTAAGCACGTCGTTGCGGTTTAAGTTTGGTCTGTAGGGCTTCAGAACTTTCTTTGTATACATGTTCATGTTTATATAGTTCTATGTAAAATTTTACTTTTCCCCAATGGATCCTATGGTTTGGATTTTCAATTCCGTGTTGAGAGAGGCCAGATGTCGTCGACATATCTTAACCCAATTTTTGGTTTGGGTTGAAAAGTGAATATTTTCCCCTCAAAATGTTCTAGAAACAAGTTTGCTAGGTTTGGTGATAAAGGAGATCCCATTGCTATAAAATATTACTTCTAATTCCGTCCCATGGAACTAGAAGTAATCAAACATACAGCCATCCTAAATGCATATAATCCGAAAACAACTCAAAAAATCATCAGTCACTTCTCCACACATCAAACCAGACAGAAGAAATTCATAGGAATCCCATACCTTACGTCAAAGGCATCTCCAAACGTCTTTCTAAAATTATGAAGAAATACAATTTTGCCACTACTTACAAACCTATCAACCAGATTTACAACTTGTTACCTTCTCCTAAGGACAAACTCTCACCTTTGATGTTGCCTGGCGTTTATGAGATTCCATGCTCATGCAAATTGTCTTACTTTGGACAGACAGGTAGGTCTGTTCAGAAACGCATCTCGGAACATCAAGACCACATTCGTCTTTTTAAACAGCAGAAATCTGACCTCTCTCAACACGGAATTGAAACTTCAAATCATAGGATCCATTGCGGAAAAGTCTAAAATTTTACATAGAACTTTATATAAACATGAACATTTATACAAAGAAAGTTCTGAAGCCCTACTACACAGACCAAACTTAAACCGCAACGTTCTTACTATTCCTAAAGTATGGGAAATTGTCATACAAAATTGTGTTAAATATTTTTTTTTTTACTTCTGTAACAAGTTACGCATGTTTAATGAGATTCTATTGTAATCATGCGCCCTAACTGTATGTTATTTCTATTATTGTTTTAAACTACTGTACTGATGATGTTTTAAGATACTTAGGATGAAATATTTACAAATAAATAATTTTCACTGTAGTTAATACGTGTGTTTCTTTTAATTATGATCGCATCACAGGTTTCGTTATTTAAAAAAAATATAATATAATATAATAATATAATATATTATATTACTCATTGTTTTATTCTTAGCTTCATTACTACTGTAGTAGATAATTGTTTCTCGGATGAATACCTTTGTGTAGATAGCAACAATAGCTTTAAGATCTTGACCTATTGATATTTTGTTAGAATCTCCTTTCAAAACAGAATTAATCATTTTTTGATAAAAAAAAAATCTATCGCGAACGCCAGTGCAACGCAAATCCTGCATGTCTTCTGAATATAGAAAGAATCGATGAAATAGTCATATATTCGATCTCGATTTATATGGAGAAAAAATCTCTTCTCATTTCTAGGTCAGAGTTGATTTTTCCCAAGAAAGCAAATACAATTATTAATGAATCGGAATTTGCAACACGGTGCTCACATTTCTCATCCCTGTTCTAAAAAATCAATAATCAAAACCTTGTAAGAAAACTTATTAAAGAGCAAATAACGAGGAGAAGAAAAAGAAGAATTTTGAGTATGAAATGAAATGCATCTAAAACATGACTTCAAAAATATGCTGATTAATAAAGGATGAACTACTGGCTTAGGTTACAATGAAGCATGACATATACGTTTTCTGTTTACTATAAGTTTTCAGGCATCTCTTTTACGATTACTGCACATGAAATATCAAAAGGGATGGTGCACAATTCAATACTTAATGAAATTATATCATATTATGCTTTCGACAAGAATATGCGGAATAAAAATAAAAATGGGTCGCAGTTTCTTTTATTAATGCATTCGATTCCCTTCTCAATGTTCTACTTCTCCTGCGATCTACTAAGTGTTCAGATTAAATCAAAATTTCCTTCTTCATTCTTGTGACTTTTAGTTTCTTCAAATGAGGCAACGAGAGAAAAAAATTTAGAAATAATAAAAAAAATTAAATAAAATATCATAGAAGAATAAAAATACGCAGTACATTTTGATGTCGTAAAACATTCGACTCACGTTTTGCCGTTCTTTGTAACTTGATACCTTAATTCCCATCTGCCTGATCCCTTTTCTAGGTTACGAAAGCAGACAAAATATTGCCAAATTGCAAATATCTGAAAAACGTTTGTTTGCATGTAAAGTTTTCGCAGACAATAAAATATTATTTGTAAAGTACTTATAATTTTCGTAGATCGACAATATCATAAATCTATTACGAAACCTTTTTATGTGATATGTTTTTGTTTCTGCGTGTGTGCGGTGTTAAAATAATTAATGGTTCATCACAATACAATACATAAAGATAACCAAACATTTTAATCCAGCTTGTCCCCTATAGCAGCTAAGGCAATGATAATGCAGTTAAACAAATCTTAATTGAATATGAACAAGAAAGCATCTTTTATTTAATTAACCTTGGAAAAGCCACTCTAAGTGAAATACTGGATTGAAAGTAAACAGTTTCTTTTTGCCATGTTGAGCCAAGAAGCTATTAAAATCGTATTAATAGTGTATACCAACACATTAGATTAAATGAACACTTTTGTGTATGTGTGTATCGTGCAGCTCAAAAACAATCTTCGATGCGCACCAATTACCTTTCCTTTTTCTTTCAATTAGGCGGTGTGTAGTAGTAATACTGAATGTGTAATATGATATTGATGTTCCTTTATTATATTTAATTTGGCTTTTATTTTGTAACTTTTATTTTGTGTTTTGTATATTAGGAGCAAAGATGGGCATAACAAGAAATTTTCATTATAAAAGTAAAATTTTTCACTGAGAGAATCATTACTGGTGATAGCGTAGTGCTATGGAATGCTTACTATCAACTATATGGGAGACTTCTTTTTCGGGCAGAGACATGCGCAAAGCGTTTCTGAATATATTGAACCGTACTTTTGGAATAATACTATCTGATCCAACATCTTTGCTGGATCCCATTTCGTTTCAGGAAACAATATAAAGATATATTTTACCCAACAGGAGAGAAATTGCCTAACAATAATAACAAATCATGTTATTATTGTTATTTTCGGTCCCGTAGAGCGTATCACATGATCAAGCAACAAAATATTCTTGTGCTGCCTCTATGAGAGTTACTAACCCCCATCCAGTTGAAAATTCCTTACAAATATTCTTCGAAACCTGCAGAAAGATTTCATCAAGGTCTTTAAAACCGAAGAAAATTGTCGACATTGACCGTGCTACGGAGAACTGTTGGGAAGACGGGAGAAAAAAAGGAGAAATGTTAACCACTAAGAATATGCCATACCTGCACCTGTAGATAGATAAGAAAAATTGGATCTGAATGTTTCAATTTGTCTTTGACTGCTTTGATACAATTTCGTTTGAATGCGTGCTTGGAAAGTGGATGAGAATTATGGGTTTAATGGGAAATTAGGGCGTTCGTAGTAGTAAGAATAATTTCTGTGAGTCATTCGCAGCAGGTGTTATGGGCAGGTGAGTGAAAGCTATAGTCAAATCAAGAGAAGTAGAAATTCTGGAGGTTATCCCAGTTGGTTCCTTTGTAGTGCCAATGGATGCGAGATCGAGAGTAGTTGGAGGAGGAGAAATCTGTGAGACAAGAGACTTGTATAAGATTGTGGTTTGAGTTACCGAGAGGAAAGATGACTCTATGGTGTATCTGGAAGGAGAATTGGTCAAAAATAGGTCCACAGTATTGGAAGAGTGAAGAGGATTATCAAAACTAACGACCTAACGCAATTTGTGTTAGGTAGTTAATTATAGCAAATATTTCAGCTTCTCGTCCTGATTGGACGAGAAGCTACCTCTGCTACCTCGGTGGTAGCAGAGAGCATTGGAATTATGTATGTTAAGGTCCCCGAGGAAGATGACCTCACTATTTGGATAGTTGGATTGCAGGTGGTCGAATTTCACATGCACACACGCGCGCGCACACACACACACACACACACACACACACACACACACACACACACACACACACACACACACACACACACACACACACACACACACACACACACACACACACACACACACACACACACACACACACACACACACACACACACACACACACACACACACACACACACACACACACACACACACACATATAGTGCATTAACTATACATAGAGAATAATGCTACTTAGAAATGTCTAGTAATAATTATTAATACAAAGAAACAAATTAGCGATGATAATAATCGATACCAAGAAATTATTGATAATCTTTAAGCATCGTTTCGATATAAAAATTCTATTGCTAATAGGAAAAAAATTAAAGTTAAAAAACTTTCGTGCTTTTTTTCATTTTTCCCCTCCTTTTTCTTCACTACTATACTCAGTGTGGAAGGCAAAATTAGCAATGAATTATACGGTTGATTTCCCGAAGGAATAACAATCTGAAGAACTGGTTTGTCTTCTTATATCTTTTTCCATATAAATAAGAATACTTTGTAGTTAAAGACAGCATATAATGGTTATTATTTTTGTCAAAAATGCAGCCATCAGGACCCATAAAATTATTTTTAATTCCATTCTAGTATGGTTTTAGTGGAAACTGCCAGTGTTACCCTCGCATCGTTAGCTGCGTCTGACGTCATTCCCAGTACACGATATCGATCTCGTAGGGATCTTATTGTGGAATATTGAATGACGAGGGTTAATAAACTGATTTCTCCTCTTTCACCTTTTCCATATAAATAAGAAAACATTATCGTTAAAGCCAGCCTGTTAAAAACAGAGCTTTATAACGTAACTAGTTATTAATTTTGTCAAAAATACAACCAATAGGACGCATAAAATGAACTTCATTCAATGGTTTTAGTGGAAACTGTCTATTCTCCCCTCGTTGATATCTTGTGCTGCGTCTGACGTCATTCCCAGTGCACGATATCGATCCCTCTAGGGATCTTATTGTGGATTGTTAAAAGACCTGGGTTAATGCCAAAGTGCTAGTAATCCGTTAGTTATGCTTACGGTAAGTTTCTGTGCTTTCGCAATTTCTGGTATTGGGGACAGACACTCTCCTAGCGAACACTATAAATCTACATCCAGCTGCAAAGAAAATTTTCTCTTCCATTCAGTTTTGTGGAGTACTGATGCGATGCACGTGCTAACGAACGGAAGGCTAACGGGAAAATTGCCGCCAGGTATAATTTACTTCAAGGAACACCAGAAAGAACTTTCAATTAAAACTCAGAAGAAAATTTGTCAAAGGGATTACTTTGAGAGAATGCAATCGTCTGTCTCCTAGCGATCTTAATAAAAAAAAACAAAAGCCAAATTTAGAATAGTCTCAATAAGAAATATTCATTTTTTCAGTATTATTGATAATATATGATAGACAAACTATTTATCTTGGTTTTGATTCATAAACTGAGTTTCCTCGTAGGTATTATGGGAAATTCAGCAGTTTAAAAAACTTAATCTAAGGAAGCATTAAAACACACAATATCTTCACGAGTACATTAGCGAAGAAAAATGGCCGATTGCGGTAAGTTTAAACGCCACAGAGAAGATAATCCAGTCTTTCGTTGAATAAATATTTCAATGAGGAAAACAAAACTTTGATTCTTATCGGTATTTGAAGCAGTTCTTTATAATCAGGAAATGTAAATCTTATGGAATTACACTGGATTTAGGAGCAGAAAGAAAGAACAAATAGTTATCAAATAGAACTGAAACGAAATGGACTTAATAGAATTAACCGATCTGTTTTTTTTCTGTGTGTAACCGTAAACCATTAGAACCCCTGAATTAGCAATGAAAGTAGAGCTACATAACCAATAAGAGAAGCTACGATCGCTGGTGTGATGACGCATGGCCTCACTCGACGTGGACTCCTTGACTATCTATAATAATAATAATAATAATAATAATAATAATAATAATAATAATAATAATAATAATAATAACAACGACAATCTGACATTTACGACGATATCGAGTCGTCATTCATATGCTAAAGAATAATATCATTAGCATATAATATACCTAAGCATTTGCTATCAAATATTTCATTATTCTGTTTCATGTTTCTTGTTGCTCTTTAACTGTGAACTCTGTTAAATGAATAGAGAAATAATAACAATCTTTCATGAAAGAAGATATTATTCTGTAGCATGAAATTCCAGCACATACCTTTACTACTTTTGATGTCATGAAAAACTTTTAATATCACAATTACGTGTTCCTATAGAGAGTTATTTTTATGATTTAGTCCGATATTTCTAATAAATACTTCCTCACTCTGAATGTTTTATATATATACTTCGTTTATTTATTGTTATCGTTTATTCTAATTACTAGATTTTTCCGTATATTTTTGCTGCATTGGTGTCTTCCGTATCTTTCAACGATACCCACAGATTAATAACGAATATTTCGCTACCCAAATCTTTTTTTTTATTGAGAATATTTACGACCGTGTTTCATCCTTTGCTTCGTAGTTTTTGTCCTCCTCATCTGTAACTGTAATAGTTGAAACATAGTTACCAAACATACCTAACTCACCATTCATTAAAGTTCTTCGACTGTTAGTAAAATATTACTGTTAATTTCGAAAAATTAAATGTTAATAAGTGATTCCTATCCCCTGACCTGAAGCGAGGTAGAAAAATGACGCTTTATTTATTTCGAAGGCCACCACAAAGTCTTGGTGATCTTCAGAATGGAACCATGAGAGGTCACCCGTACTCTATTGACCCGGATAATGTGGTAAGAAACAAGTTTCCCAAGTGATAAACAGGCAACGGGTTGTTATCAATCTACGACTTTCGGTATACGTTGCTATGATGTACAAAAAACACAAGATCTCCGAGGAGAAGGTATTTTGGCTTTTCATTTAAAAACTTTTAAAGGTAAATTTGATTTCACTATTAAAAACAGTATTTTTTAGGACACACGGGTTTTCCTATTTAAAGTAAAACCACAAAAATACCTCTCATAGGCTTTGAAGTGAACTGTTCCATTTATGATTTTATTACTTGAACTCTATTGAAATAAATAATATACGTCGTGTATAAAGTGACTGTATTAATCAGGACATGTTGTTTTAGGGTAAAAGGCAAGATTATAAAACAACACAACGAAAAAAAAACAATAAAAAACACTGTCAGACATTTGATTAAATTTTATTTAATAGGTGGCATCTTTATACGTGGTTCCTCCTACACGCTTCTGTCGTAGTACGAAAAACAGCGAGATGTGCGCACTTCAACTGGAAACGATCGACCTTGTCATGACGCAAAATTCAATGGAGGGTGAGTTAATCAGCCTTTATATGGAAAGAGCAGGATTTCCCTCGCCTCCAAAACTCTCAAATTAGCCATAGAAGACAATTAGTTAACAATTGGGGAGAGAGATGTTTATCAGTATTTACTCTCTAGCTGCTGAGCAAGCTCTTTAGCATCAAATTTATTTATACTGTAATTCGAAAAATACGATTAAAGTGACAATTACTGGGTGATTTTGCTCAGCAATTGTGCCCTTAATGTTGCGATTTTGCGATTTTGACAGCCAAATCTAGGAAAATATTTGCACACTTATCGGATTTTGAAATGAAGTAGAAAACATAGAATGAACTGTTCATCATCAAAGGCTTCGAGACAAGTATATCCTCTGTAATGCTAACTGATTGTATTCTCAAGCAGGTGTGTTTGTCTTCCAGAAGGAAAAACTCCTTTCACTTCATGTGAAATCGAGTAATTCTTCATCAGTTGAAAAAAACCACACAAATTCCTTTAGTTCTAGATGAGACTGCAATCTTTGAAAATGGTTGCATCGTTCTACGGATAGAAAGGCACTACTTTCAAACTAATGGCAATATTAACTGAACTATATTTCTATTTTATAATCACTAAGCATTTATTGATAAATGTAAAAAAAAACGAAGAAAAGAAAAAGAAATATTGTGTAAAGTGGAGGAGAAAGAGAAGATAAGCTAGGAATGGAAATATACACTAAAAAGCTGTCTTTATGCGAAGTGCTGATTTTCATGTTGAGCATATCGATTTAAGACCAAGTAGATAAACTACATACGATTTTTGGTACAGCGCTGAGTTGATATATCTCAGACTGTGGGAACGAATTTGCTCAAATGTTCTGATTTTCCACCACTACACATATGTAGTGGCAACGCGGCAAAAAGCTTAGCATTCAGCTTTGAACAAAACCTGTGTTCGAAAAAAAAACTTAAAAAACAAATCAAAGTTTCAGATGTCTGATTTGAATTATGAATTTGAGAAGGCCAAACTTGCCTCCTGTTCGAATGGCTTCTTAGGTACAGTGCTCTGAGCAGCAGGTACTCCTCGTCGTATTTTGTAATAGGTTTCACAGAAATCTTAAGAGTATCATATATCAGTTCAGTAGAACATAGCTCGAATAATAAGTGACCATGGGAAGAAACATACGCAGAAACAAACTGTTAGGGTTAATTTTTCTGATATTTACTTTCTCTCAATTAAAAGGACAGAATCACGAAATATAGTTACTTCACTTTGCGCGAATTTACGAAATTGAAAATGCACAAAAATAAAATTTAACATTAACTTCACCAAAAGCCTTTTTTCAAGCTTCAGGCAAAAATATTTTGCTTTCGAACATTCAGGTATCTGAGTGTGTGGTTCTGCAATCATTTCTTATCAAAGTTTTTTTTTTTATTTCTCATCCTGATTTTTTCAAGCGAAATGGAGTTTAATTTCCCTGATGAACAGAAGCTAGTGGGATGCGCTTGCTTCTTGTAACAGTACAGAAACCAGGCTGTTTACTTTATTTCTCTGAGTACAAGATATAATATTATTTTATTCTTTTCTTAGGTTTTCTAAAGACGTACAGCGTCTAGAAAACGTTGCCTGCTTTCTCTCACTGCAGGAGCCCCCTCCCCACAAAAAAGCAAATAAGCTTCTTTCATTGTGTTGTTGTATAAGATGCAAAGATGGGAGGATCCATTTAAAATTTAATTTTCTTCTGTTTTCGATGCCTCTGATTTAATTTGAGGATGAACACTCAGTGTGTTTAATTTAGAAGATGGCGAAAAGAGGCAATGTCGTAAAATTTCACTGTTAAGATCCTGGAGGATAAGAGGATATAAGAATATTCTTATTTATTTATCATTACATTATTACATTACATTTGTATATCATTACATTACATTTCATCCATTTCATTTTCTTTCAAAACGATAAAAATTGTAAAAATCACAATGACATCCAATGTACAACCCAAGAGCACTGAGCTCATTCGGGTTACAAGTGTAACAATTATGCAGCATAAATAGTATGTATGTATATATATATATATATATATATAAGCCAAAATTTAAAACGTTTTTGTGTCTCTTTTTTTGTCTCCTGCTTACCGGCCCGGAACTCGGGGGTTGGGCGCCGTAGGTGCCAAGGGGGCAGAGCCCCCTAGTAAGAATATACTTGAATATTTTGTATTGGTTAATTTCTCTTAGCCTAAATTGGTTAATTGCTTTTTATACAATTATTCGTAACAAATTTTAAATATTCTTATAATAATTTAGGAACCGTCTAATCAGATTTCTGTATGTGTTCATGCTGTTTTTCTTCCATATTACGAGCGTTACGTAAGCCGTTGAAGATTTTTGGAGTCAAATAGATATAGTGTTTGTATGTTATTTCTTTTTGCGCTTTTTTGATAAAATATTTTAAGTCTGCTTTTATGCAGAAGTAAGAAGTAAAGTCTTTTCCACTATTAGAAAAGAAACTTACTTCTGCATAAATATATACTTGTCTAAGTGGAAGGTTATTTAACACTGTATATTTAGCGTTCATTGTAGTGTCTCTATATTTAATGTTGATTAAAATGCGTATTAATTTATTTTATAAAGAGGTTAATGGTGTCAGTGTGGTGTGGTGTGATATGTTCCTTCCCAGCCTAGTATACTCTACTGTATAACAGTTTGTATCCAGGTGAAACATAATGTTCTTAACATTGCCAGAGTTAAGAATTTCTTTGGACTCAAGATAGAATAAATCTTAGTTTGTTGCATATTTCTGTAATATGTAGTTTCTAGCTTAAGTTGCTGTCTATTTTTAATCCTAGGTAGGTTATAGTATTCACATATTTTATTTCCACACAATTAAAATTTTGGTTACTTTTTACAGTTCCAGTTATGTAGGAATATATGGATGGGAAAAGTGGTGTTACTGTTAGATGTATTTTTTAGTTTAAAAATTATAAATTTTGTTTTTCCAGCACTGAGATTGAGTTTGTTCACATGAAACTAATTTGTCACTATTTGCAATCTGTGCTCCCCATATTTTGCATTTCATTTATAGAATTTGCAGTGAGTATCAATGCGGTATCATCTGCAAACATAACGTAACGTGTTTAATTTACTTGATGAGTATAGATCACAGACGTTGTTGATGTAAAACAAAAATAGTACTGGCCCAAGCACAGAACCTTGGGGAACACCACATTTTATTAACGAAACTGCTATAACTTTTGTTGATTTTTACTGCTTGTGATGTACACCTTAAGTAACTCTTAAACCAGTCAGGCATGTGCGTACTTCTAATTCCTATATTCTTCAGTTGTTGTTTTTTTAAAGTAAAATATCGTGGGGTACTGTGTCAAAAGCTTTCTGCAGAAAGCTTTTGACACAGTACCCCACGAATCTTTCTAAAAAGATTTCTAAAGTTTGTTTGTTTGTGATGAATAAATCAAGGTTGTGAGTTCAGCAGCGCATGCTCAGTGTTTAGTTTCTGTCTAAACCCTCACTTTTCTTAGAGAAGAAGCGCATGTTTTCAAAAAAAAAGTTACTAATCTATTTTTACTAATTTCTCCAATATTCTGGAGAAAACCGGGAGTAGGGAGATTGGTTTGTAGATTTTAAGATCATTTTCGCATCCTTTTTAATATATTGGTATTAACACAGATTTCTTACATTCTGTAGGAAACATACCCATCATCAGCGGTAGATTGAGGATAGTCATCAAAGTAGGAATCAAAATATTCTTTTAAGGTATTTTGACATGCGACTCACCTGACGGTATTGTCAACTGATCGAACTCATTAAAAATAGTGCACTGTAAAGATTAATTTTCATCTTAAACGGTTTAAATGTATTTCTCTCATTGTTCGTCTGTTTTTAAGAAGCTAAGTTTGATGGAAATGAAATGAAGCGATGCTTCGGGAAATGGGCAAACTGCTTAGGAATAACCGAAGCCACTAAAGCTATGAAGCCAATTTGTTAAGTCTAATGATTGCTCTATAGTATTTTGACCCTTTTGGCTGTTATTGTGGACAGAACACACACCGCAGTTGGAGCATTTTTTTCATGAAGAAAAAAAATAAAAACGTTTTTAGCAAATTTCTTTTTGCTGAAGGAACATGGTCAAATATTGGAAGAGCTTATCCCTTCCAGAAAAAAAAAAAAAAACACTTCTCCCCACCTTTTGAAACCTGCTAGATTATCTTCATTCGCATTCAGATGGGATTAGAACCCAGTCTTGGAAGACGATTCAGATATTTGACTAAGGTCATCATTTTACCATGTAGATATGCTAGAATCAAGCGTAAAATGGATTCTTTTACTTGATATATATTTTGAGTAAGATGTGGGGATCAAGGATCTTAGAATTATTTTTTAAAGAAGTAGCAAAAGGAAATGAGCAACCTGCCGAAAGTTGATAACGGTGCTCGTCGTCACCAGAGTGTCTGACTTTCGACTATTTTTCTGGGTATTTTATTTTCCGATATTCGAGACATTTTTTACCAAGTCTCAGGAATTCCCAACACCTGGGAAGAAATGTGTAAAAAATAAGATAAAGCAAGTAAATAAATAAACTATGCAATTTGGCTCTTAAGAAGAATTTTAAATATGTATCATATATTATTTTTATAAACTACATTAACTGCTAAATGAATGGTCTGATTAAAGCAGAGTTAATTTTCAACAGCGCTTTTACGTCCGAATTTCTTTATCACCCTTTCCCCTGTCGTTATGGACAAGCTATGTTTTTTTTTTTTTACAATTATCCCATATTCTTGATTTCTTTAGTCCACAGTATTTTGAATATTAATTGATGAATATTTTTACTGGTATGTAGAACTAATCACAAATTTTAAAAAAAGTCAGCTGAATGAAAAACCAACTGATCGACTTTTCATTTCCAGTACTGTTCCACTCGCCCAACATTAGACCCAAACTGTGATTTCATTTTAATTCTTTAATTTTTGATATTTGCTTATAAAAGTCCTAAATTAAGACATCTGATTCGTTCTTTGGTAATACATAATTCTGCTTTGAAATACATTCGCTTATATATATACGTATATTAAAAAAAAAAAAACTATTGGCAGTTATTGGAATTAAGATCTCATCTTCTGAGGCCAATCTAGACGCATTCTCTTTTATTTATATTTTCTTTTTGTTTTGCAAACGTTTAAAACTGACTGATGATTATCCCCATTTCTTTTGAGATACTCGAATGCTTCGTGTTTCTCATCAGTTTATCAGCGTTCGATTCTTTGTCTTACCTGAAATCTGTTTTGAAAATAACTGAACTTGCCTGCTTTCTTATTTTTACATTTTTTGAAGTGTTTCCGAACTTTGGATTCCTATATTTTCATTTTTAAACTAAAATAAAATATTGAAATTACAAAAATCAAAAACAAATTGTAATAATAAAATATTAATAAATATTTTAATCACAAAATAATTAATGTCGCTAAGAAATTATCAAATGTGATCAAACAAATTATCAAATTTTAAAAATAAAAGTGAAAAATAATAACTTCATATATTACAGCAGGAAATTCGGTTGCTGCTAAGCTTAATAAAATATCTGTTACTTTTCTGTTTCGTTGCACTTTATTTATAGTTATATTAGTCATATGACTATTATAATAATAATTCATTATGCTAGAGTGAAATAATTTTGTTAAACTGATCCTAATTTCATGACTTGTCGATGATTTTTGTTTTGTTTTTTGTGTATAATTTAATTTTAGGCAAAACAATGTGAGTTGATAATAACAACTATTTGATTGTTTTTATTGGCAAAACGATTCGCGATGACGGTAATAAATCTTCTTCCAAGAGTTGATACTGACATTTTCTCTTTAAGATATCTATTAAATTCTGTCAAGTCCTTTTAATTTAACTATTTCGATTATGTACGAAACAGAAAGGGAAAGAAAGAAAAGAAAAGAAAATTATATCCATAGTACATTAGCTAAAAAATAGCTCTGAGTTAGCATAAAATTAAAATATAATGTGATAACAAACCTTAGTTTTTTTATGATTGGTTACGTTAATTTCCTTACTTTCTTTTAGTTTGAGTATTCGTTTTTTTCTCTAATTCTGCCATTACAAATGATTTGATGGAAATAAAAGTTGAAAGAACGGGTTGGAAAGACTCTGGTTCGAACATCACTTACGCCATAATTCATTACAACTGTATTCTATTCCTAATAAAGGTGAGTTTGTTAATCTGATGCAGTAGTATTAGAGTTTTCACTTTTGAAAAAAAATATTAAAATAAATTTAGAAAAAAGGCCAAGAACCCGAATGGACAGTCAATCACAGGATGTTATTACACATCTTATCATTACCAAACTTTTCTTCTCAGGAAGCTAAACTTAACTCTTACTACAGAGTTAATATAGAACGGTTATTCAACGGAAAACAAACCCCATTCAAATTTGAAGGGGTGGGTCGCTTGTTTGTTTCATTCCGCTCTTTTAATAACGGCTTGTAGTCTAATTAAATAATGTCCATTAATACGAGACGTGTCAAAAAAAGACCAAACTTTTTAAATAGCGCGCCAACGAGCACAGAGACTACTGCGCGCACCTTGCGGCAGATTTTGACAACAAACTGCCATTTGTCCCATTCTGCTATGAACATTAGTCGTCGAGTAATGCTGAAGTGAGCTCGTGCACAAGCTATTCATCGGATTAGTGACAATGAAAGAGCTTGAAGAACAGCGTCTGTGTGTGAAATTTTGCTGAAAACTTGGGAAAAAAAAAAACGAGATCTGGGTTTATAGCTATGATGTTGAAACCAAGATGCAATCCGTGCTTTTCTTGGTTGAGGAGACCCTATCCAGGGGCGCGCCGGCCATATGTGCAATGTGTGCGACGCACACAGGCGCCAGGATAGTAAAGGACCAAAGATTTGGTATGATATTTTAAATAAAATGAATTTTGTCAGCAAAATACCGCAGTTTTCATCTATGAATCTCCAACTTACTTTAGATGCATTGAATGATCTAAATCAATTTTTAAATGATTATAGGTCTGATGAAATTTTCAAAGAAATCGGAGAAAGCTAAAATTGATTGCAGCAAAATTTGACGCATAATCTGTATTTTGTAGTAGTAGACCACTAAGGCGACGTAAGAAGACAACACAATTTGATTACCAACATGAAAATGAAAATATTAATTCATTTCATTTTTTGTATTTGTTAAGTACTTCATGAAGTAAAGAATATTTATTATCTTGTTGTAAAAAGTTAAGACAAAAATTAACACATGAGAATCATTCAGACCTTACCTCAGTCCTGAAGATATTTTCAGGCGTAACCTTTGTTTGCTCACACTTGGATAAAGGATTTAACTAAATTTATTATAGTCTAACCAAGTTAAAAAATAAACTTCCCGCATCTTTCTCTAAATCCAGAGTAATTTAATTATAAGGTGGTACACCTTTTGGCAACTCGTATAGGTAAAGATGACCTCTCCATTGCCTCTGCCTTGGTATCTCCACTTCTGGGCCTGGCTCCCACTGACAAGACCTCAATAAAGGTCGAAACCGGTGTGGGTAGTGGGTAGTAAAACCCTTCCCTTAATGCATAACATTAGACATATCCGCAAGGAGATGTGTTTTGCATTATGGGAGATACTGAGATAGGAGTGGTGTTAGCTTGGTCCACCTTCGCTCCGAGTTTCCCGGTGTTGTACTACCTTACCTCAGTCCTGAAGATATTCAGGCGCAAACATTGTTTGCTCACACTTGGATAAAGGATTAAATTAATTTATTATATTCAGACATTGACACAGACGATTTATGCGAAGAAATTTTACACTGCCAACCATTTATTTCTAATTTTAAAAACTATATATATCAGATAGTTCAGTATATTTATTCAAACGACTTAATCGTAGTTTATCCAAACTGTACAATTACTCTTCGAATTCTTTTGTCATTACAGGGATCTATAGCATCTTCGGAACGGTCCTTTTCTGAACTTAAAATTATTAAAAAATACTTGCGCTCCACATGGTACAAGACAGACTTTCAAATCTTGCCATTATATCAATAGAGTCAGATATTTTGGATCTACTTAATATACATACATGATATTATTCGAGAATTTTCATTAATGAAAACTAAAAAAGTTCAATTCACTAAGCGATTTTTCTTTCTGTTTAAATATTTATTTAACTATTTTTTTACTCAATAATGTTTAATATGTTCCTATATTATATACTTGTAAGTTACTATTATTTATTTATCTTATTATTTATTTACTTTATTTTTTTAAAATTATTTTTGTTTGTTTTTGTACCTTTCTTGTATTTTTATTGTTTTTTATACATTTTTTTTGTAATTTCTGCTTTTTGTTCAATAAACTTATAATTAATATATTTCGTGTTTCATTTTAACTCACTGATACGTTTTTATAAAGTGATTTTGTATTGGGGAGGGGTATAGGGGCGCCAACTAAAGTTTTGCACACAGGCCCGGACACTACTGGCGCACCCATGACCCTATCCCCACTCACTGCGACGATCTTTGACAGATCCTAGCGGTGGATCGTTGGTCAAAGATCAAGGTGATGTTGGTTGTGTTTTCTGATTCAATAGGTATTGTCTATTAAGAATTTGTACCACGTGGTCAGATGGTAAACAAAGAGTTGTACACCCAGTAAGTTTTAGTGCGTTTGAGGAATGCTGTGCGCAGGAAGAAGCCTGAAATGTGGGAAACACAGACTTGGATGTTGCACCACTACAATGCACCAGCATTGTCGTCGTGCAACACGACATTCGTTGTGTCCCATCCACCCTATTCTCCGGACCCCAGCCCAGCAGACTTTTTCCTGTTTCCCAAACTTAAAACCACTTTGAAAGGACGTCGTTTCCACAGAGAAGATTCAGGAAAATGCGATACGAGAACTGTGCGCCATCACAGAAAGTGCGTTCCAACAATGGATGAAACGTTGGGAACAGTGTATCGCTAGTAGAGGGGACGTCTTTGAAGGGGACAGAATGCTTAAAATGTTGTAAAATGAGCAGTAAAGTTCTTATAGCAAAAGTTCGGTATTTTTTTGCGCAAGCCTTATATTTATTCTCCCGGATCCACTTACCAGTAAAAGGAGTCTGTTGCAAATCGGAGAAAATGCAACGAGTGCTTTTCTTGCATTTCTTTTAATTCGCTCAAATGAATGCCAAGCACTCAGTGGGGAACCATTCGGAAATGTTACTGGAAGGTCTGATCCATTTGTTGGGATGGATGTTCTTAAAAAACTGTGTGTATGTGTTAAAGAAAGAAAGAGAGAGAGAGAGAGAGAGAGCTTAGGGCAAATAAAAAATAAAACCTCCGCTTAGGTGACCCTACTCTGTTATATTGGTATGAAGTCGCCGCCACTAACAATTCGCAAATCGATTAGTCAAGGGATGTAGTTTTTATTATTGGCCTCCCATCCTAAGCTGAGAGGCTAATAAAACTGCTTTACGGTCAAACGTAGCTGTTGACGACAACGAGTGGTGCACCCAATATATTCCCACCTACATTCACTGATTTCTTCCTTTGTTGGATGCCTCTAAAGAAAATTATTCCAGGTACTCACGACAATTCTTTATTTTGATCTACTGAGCGGCCAACAGAGCTACATGGACGGTTTTCTGTGGTTCTCTTGTAAAGCACGGATCTAACACTCACTTACTGCAACACTAATCTTACACAGTGGCTTTCACATCTCAGTATCACATCTGAAAAAATATTGTTTAACTAACGTTAAGCAATATTACTTAACTAACGTTTTTACTATAATGGTATTTATAAGTTGATGCACTTTAGATGTTTTCTGTTCAAATTCTCATTGAGTTTGATTACCTTTCCTTAAATTAATAATATAACTGAAGGCGAAATGTCTTAAATGTTATTTCAATTTTTTTCATGTAACATATTTGAATTAAAACGAAAGTCGAAAATAATTTAATTATCTAAAGTAAATTATGGAATATAGAAAGCTCACAAGAAAATTTTACCAACTAGCGAAATGTAGAAATAAAGCAGCAAAGGACATCTTACATGTGAGGCAGATCAAAGCCGCTGAAGGAAGAGTATTATGGAGGGATGTGGACATAAGAAACAGATAGAAAATATACTTTGAGGGACTTTTGAATGAGGAAAATGTAATGACTCACAGAAGAGATGGGCAGCCTTCTGAGGGGATGGTGCAG